>NC_088383.1:79592500-79892500 GCF_037993035.2 Macaca fascicularis
TGTCAGGTGGGGGATGAGGGAGGACTTGATTTCATACTAACTGACTTTACATCAAGATTTCTTCTATTGAATTCATATATCTGGTTCAGTTTAATTCAATGTAAAGACTCCTGTAATATGAGGCAGCAGATCTGACTTCTGTTTCCTGGGTAAATTATATAAGTTCATGGTTTCTTTATAGATACAGAGGTTGGAGGAGGTGATTGTAATTTTTAGCTTGTCATAGTTTTATGATTACTGAACTGGCCTTAAGCCCAGTTAAGTGGAAGACGTTGTGCAAGTAGGTGTTGTCTGTCATAGAACTAACTAGGTAGCAGTCAACATCATTGCAATAAGCAGGTCAGCTTCATTTATCCTGCAATTAACCTTCTTGTGCCAATTCACCATCAACTTTCCTCATCAGCTGTCTTGTCTATTGGGCCAGCAAGAGTAGGGGCAGTCTTTTCTTACTTCAAGCACTCACCAATTATTTATGTAAGAGGATTTTAGAAATCCATTCCAAATGGTTTTACTTCTGCAGCACCTAGTAATTTATCTAAAGATTCTTGTAAATGTTTCTCTTGAGCTCATATAGCAATCTTAAAAGCCGTCCTCAGGAAACCAGATACAGTCATCTGGAAGGCCCTATATTTTTACAGTAGGGCCTTCCAGAGTTGTTAGAAATGTGGAGAAAATGCTATCATGATAATTTCCATGTATATTAAAGCTTCACTAGTTTTAATTGTGAAAAACAGCTATCCCGTAAATTGAAGTGCTAGTAAGACAAATGGATGCATTGTATTAAAGCTGACAGAGCAGTGACTGGGAAAATCTAGTCACTGATCTAAAGCCAAGACAACAAATCAGATGACCTTCAATGACTTTTAATTACAATTTGTGAATACATTTCTGTTATTAGAAAAATATTTTAGGAAAATAAGACTAGAATTAGTATACAAATCAGAAAAATTGATAGTTAAGTAATCTCTTTGTCAGTGATGTAAAATTCAGCTAAGATAAATTAATAAAATACAGTAAAATTGGCAATTGTTTTTTACATTGACTTATGAAATGTACATTATTCATTTCTACTTTCTATCTAAGTTAAGGCCTATTTCATCCCAAACTAACCCAGATCTAGTTCATTATGTTTCCAGAAGCACCATTTACAGGTCGGCATTTAATAGTATTTGTTTTGTGACCTAAAGGGATGCATGCTGTCTGATCACCTCTATAGTTAGATAAGAGAGACAATAGTGATTGAAGCTTCAAGCTAAAAATTGAAGGATTTTGTGGCATAATCATGTTCTGATCCATACAAGATGACAACAGCCCAGTTTTCTGTGTAGTACAAATTGATGATATTAATTTAATTATTAGATGCTTACCTATCCAAATACCTTGATTATATATTATTTTTCAGGAATCCCAAGTTTTTTCTTGAAAATGTTAGCCAGAAGGCCTCTGATAATTTCAACTTCCAGTGTCAATTTAGCAATGCCCGTTATTAATTAATCGATTTACATTGTAGTTCAGTCACAGGTCTTTTAACGGATACATTTTAAAGCATAAAATCATGTTTAAATTATTGAAATAACTGAAGTCTTAATGAAATATCTGAGTGCAAACCATCAATTGAAAATGATAAATAAAAGTAGTACAAATATCTTTAATTTTGAAATATGAGGGTTTTCTGTGTTTCTATAGTGTTCCAATTTTATTAACTTTTGCCCCATGTTCTGTTTTCTTTACAACTAAAATAGTAAAAAAAAATTTCTAATTTAATTGTCTTATATTGACAGAAGTTCTGAGTGATACTGAATTTTTGGTGTTGATTGAGATTTGCTTTATGTATATGTTCAGTTTTAAAGCTTATTATATATTTAAGTAGAATGTGTGTTCTCTAATTGTAGGGTCCATGGTTTTACATATATACATTGGAACAAACTTTTTAGTTGTGTTATTTATATCTCCTACAATCCACTAATGTCTTTTGCTGCCTGATGTATCAGTTATAAGAAAAGTATATTGAAATCTCCCATTATTGTTGATCTGTGACAATTGCTCTTTCTAATCTCAATTTTACTTTGTATATTCTGGACAATGTTATTACTCACATATGAGTTTGGAATTACTGTATTTTTTGCTGATTCCTTCTTTATTGTTTCATAGAAACTTCTTTATTTCCAATGTGCCTTTTTTGCCTCTCTACAAGTGTCTCACTTTCTTTTGTTCATTGTCATTCTTCATCTTTTTATTTTCAACTTTTCTGTGTCATTGTATTTTATTTGTGTGTCTTGCAAAAAGCATAAAAATGTAATTTGCAATATCTGTCCTTTACTTGACAACTTTAGTCCCTTTGTATTTATTGTGTCATTGATATATTTTGATTTATGTCTACATTTTATTTTGTGCTATGCTTTTACATTAACTATGCTTCTTGTGCTTTAGAAAAGTACTGTTCTCTCTTCTATTTTGAATTTTATTCCCGCAACTAGTACTAAAACAACAGTGTATACTAAGTAAACATAGAGTAAGGAGGCACTTCTTTCTGCTTATAGAAAAAGAATTGTAGCATTGGAGTTTATGGGAAGATAGATGAGACATAAATCTGGTGAGATATGCAAAGGCTGTGCTAAAATGCTGTGCCAGGAATTTGGTTTGCATCTTATTTATGTAGGGAAATGGCATCAGCCATTTCATTTTAGAATTATAATTACAATTGTTGGAGAAGAATGAACTGGAATGGGGAGAAATGAGGGGATAAAACTGAGGCTGGTGGGCAGGGAGGCCAATTAGAAAATCATTACAATAATCCAAGTGATGAATGATGACGCAGTGGTAGTGAACTTGAAGAGAAACAAATAGATTTGCAATATATTCAGGAGGAAGAGTCAATAGGTCTTAATCACCAATTAGGAGTGTGGGGATGGAGTAGAATGGATGACTGTAGGCTTTTGGCTTGGGTGATTTTGTGCATAGTTGAGCCACGAACTAAGAAGAGAATAGGAAATAGCAACAAATTTGAGGACTTCCTCTGCCTGGGGAACATTTCTCTTATAGATTGTTTTGACAGAATAAGGTATAAGATTATTTAATGAGGTATTTAGATGACAAACTTGCTTGGGAAGAAATATGATAGAACAGAGAGATGATTTCCTAATAAAGAGGGAAGGAATATCCAGAACCCTGAATTTAGGAAAACAATGTATAGGAGTATTTAGTTATATGAATACATATTAAGAGAGATGTTTGCTAAATAGCATGGACCTAAAGGTTTTGCCAGAGCTTATGAACAGACAAGAATTTGGTTTAACTGTTCTAGATATGTCTTTGAAATGTTATTGTTTTATCAGTTATTAGATGATACATCATGCTTAAAGTGCTGGTTTTAAAATAAAATCTAATTGAAATAACACAGGTAAATTAATTTTTACAAACAAGAAAGAATTTGTGGTCATTTGGTAATAAACAAGTATTTTCTGCTCAGATTGTATCTCAGTCACATTCATTTTTATAAGACTTCTGCCTATGAATAGGATATGTGAGTCACAACTATGGAAAATTAGGCCTCTGAAATACTGAAATAACACAAAGGGTTGTTTTGCTAAACACTTGACACTAAGCAAGGATGAGAAAGCTGCTTGATGTGCACATCATCTTCTGCTCTTATTCTTGCCACTGTATCTAAAAGTTTTGGGAACTGATGACTCTCTCTTAGTATTAATATCAACAGATCTATAACTGATATCCAGGCAGCTAAATGTCTGTCTTATTCTTGATTGTTTTTTGCATTCAATCCAAGATAAAATATTAAACCTCTTGATTTAATGTCACAAACCAGTAGTACTCACAAAGCTGAATTACAGACTGTCGGCAGGTGGATAATTGCTGAACATTTACAGATGTTAGTTCACATGGAATTGTTTAGAATTACTATGTTTAACAGTGTAATTGTAGAGCAAAATTTCAAATGCTGCTTTAGACAATATTTTTGCACATACCCTTAGAAATTTTTTTTCCATAAGTTGAGCAAGCAGAAAACTGCATAGGCTCTAATTAACTTAAATAAACACATAAGTGATTGACACAAACTTGCTGGGTTTTTTGTTTGTTTGTTTTTGTTTTTTTTTTTTGGTAGAGATGGAGTCTTGCTCTGTCACCCAGGCTGAGTACAATGGTGCGATCTTGACTCACTGCAACCTCTGCCTCCCAGGTTCAAGCAATTATCCTGCCTCAGCCTCCTGAGTAGCAGGGACTACAGGTGCATGTCACCACACCCAGCTAATTTCTTGTGTATTTTAGTAGAGACAGGATTTCACCATATTGCCCAGGCTGGTCTCAAACTCCTGAGCTCAGGCAATCTGCCCATCTCGGCCTCCCAAAGTGCTAGGATTACAGGCGTGCGCCTCTGTGCCCAGTCCAAACATGCATTATTAAATAAGCTTATCTTTGAGATATATTAATGGCACTCTTGCTCTTTTTACTTTGTTGCACAGCTAATAAGTTAGATAGATAATTGCTTTGATTCAGGATGCATTAAAATTTTTAATGCATTTGATAACATCTCTAATTATATAATATCAGTCTCCTTGAAACCATTAAACTTCATTTATCAACAGAACTTTGAGATCTACTTGTGCAATGAAGTAGCTTAGGCAATAGAGAGTAAGATGAAACACAGTTCAGTCCTAAGTAGTTTTCAGTCTAGTAGGAGAATATTTAAAAATATATAAATAAGTAGGCAAAATAAAGCATACTAAATTAATTTACAAGTGATTGTGTTGGATATAGTAGTAAGGTAATGTGAAAATAATTTATAAGTTTATAGGATACAATAATGTAATAAAGCACTGAATACAATGTCTAATGCAATATCAGTACTCCATAAATATTAGTTCTTATTAGATTTATGAAACAAAGATGGGAGTGTATAATTTCCTATGTGGATTTCAGGAAGTTTTGTAGCGGCAGTAATGCTTGCATTAGACCCTAAGAATGATTATAAGTTCATCAGGTTAAAGGCAAGTGGGGGAGAGGATTTGAAGATCTTTTAAGCAGAAGGAGCAGTGTGAGCAAAGCTACAAATTAGTGAGACTCAGTCTGAGTGTTAGTAGTCTGGCATGGATAGGTAGCAGATGAGGAAAGAACCTGAACTTAATAAAAAATATAGAGATCTAGACAAGAGCCAGATAATAACGTTAAGGATTTGTAATTTATCCTGTAAGAATATTGGTAACCTTTGAAAGGTATTAAACAGGTAGGTATGGGCAATTTTATCTGCTTTGTGTTTTAAAAAGATCACTTGGTGAATGTTTGGAGAATGGATTAAAAGAGGTACATCTAGAAGCAGGGGGTCCAGGTAGCTGACTGCTACCATGGGTCATGTAGGAGATGACGAGGACTTGAACCAAGGCTATGGCAGTGGGCATGAAGAAGAGGAAACTGGTCAGTGTGACATAAAAGGATGAGATCCTGTGTAATTCCCAGGACTTGGTAATCAATTTGATATGAGAAGTAAGAGAGAGGAAAAAGTGTCTTCAATGACACCCAAGATTCTGTCACAGAGGCCTGGGTGGATGGTGGTTCTATTCACTGAGAGAGAAATACAAAGGAGGAGAGTATGGAAATCATGGGTTATGTTTGAGATTATGGAGTATGCAGTATTTCCGTGTCATTCAAGCAATGACACCTCAGAGGAATTGGAAATGTGGCTCTGTTGCTCAAGTGACACATCTTGGGTTAGAGATCTAGATTTAGGAGTATTTAGCATATACTTGGAATGAGAAGGAATGAACTCTGGGAAATAGCAGGACAGAAGTAGCAGGAAGATACACCTTGTGGAGAGTTCCATCTTGGCAGTGTGTTGTGGTATTAGCTGAGCCCATGTTTTCCACTTGTTGCATTATGGTTTCCTAGTTTTACATTTCATATTGTAACACTTGGCAGATTTTAAATAACTTGAACAATGTATGGAAATTCTCAAAGGACTGATGTTTTGTGAAACTTCTTCACAATAATTCTTAGATATACAAAGGCCTGCAGCTGTATTCTATAAATAGTATTGAATATAGTGAAATAGTCCTCAGGCTATTCTTTATCTTTTCATAACTTGAAATGTTGAAAATTCTGTTTGGTGGCAAGTCATGATTTTGTCAGCAATTTTCACGGTGTCAGATCTGCCCATCTTGAGAGTAAAGAATTGAAATAATGAATCTTAGATATCCTTGGTACTTAATGCTATTTTTGTGTCATTTGCTATTGTAATATTACTTCAACTGTTCTTTTTCCTACTTTAGAAGTTCAGCGTGATGTGAAACTAGGAATTGCAGATATTTGGTAATTGAAGGATGAAATAGGAATGTTCTTGTGCTTTTAAAGAGACTCACACTGAGCTTCATTCCATTTATTAAGTGAGCTAATTTGTTCCACACTGTACCTAATTTAGAAGCAAATTTTGAAGTTATTAGCTAAAGGTGTGATTAACAAAGGCTAGGCAAACCCATTTTTAACTACGTTAAATGTCTGTATAAAGCTTGGAGAGCATTTTCCTTTCTTCTTTCTTCTTTCTTTTCATCTTTTCCTTTTAACCACTGGAGTACCTGGGTAGTTGCTCCTTTACATTACTTACTGGCTTTTATACAAGGGACCTGCTATAAGAATATAGTGATGGCAACTCAATTACTACCTGAATGCTACTTATTTCTAGGAGTTTAGCATGGTTAAGATAGTTTGACCTGGCATGATTAATATTTACAAGTGGAGAATTAAACCTTTTACTTCAGTTTTTATTCAGTCTGTTCACCAAGTTTACATTGTCCTGCTGTATCTGGCAATGTACTTGGTGCTATCAGAAGACACACAAAATTAAAACTTTTGACCAAAGAACATAGTCTAAATATTGGGAGAAAGAAGACAAAAATTTGTCTAAGAATAAATCAGATAAGAGAGGTACTATAAAAATTTACCAGAAGAAATTATAAAGCTTAGATGAAGGACATAAAGAAGATCTAACCAAATTTGTGAAACAAAATATGTTATTGGAACACCAAAAGTCATAAATATTTTTATTTTCCCCACATAATCTAAAATACAGGCTCAATAAAAGATGGAGGTTTTGTCTGTTTTTTTCATTTATGTCTCATTAGTGCAAGAGCATAATAGGTGCTCAATAAACATTTGTTGAAGAATGTTATTTGAAAGTTCACATTATAAAACTTGAATGGAACCAGATAAGTTAACTCTAAAATTCGTAGATTCATAGTTGGAAGGAAAAGGGTCCAAAATGATGTTGAAGAAGCCTAATGAAATGACAAGGCTTGTCCTGCCAGAGTGCAATAGATTGTTATTTCCAAATATGATCACAATACTATTTTCTTTCCCAGGTACTTTTTAGCAATGTGACATTGCCACGCCTCCATTAAGAGGTGCAGTCTACTTTACCTTCTTTTAGTCTACTTGTAGGAATAGAATAAGGCAGAGGTGGCTTTGAGTGATGTCTGAGGCTAGACTTTAAGACATCTGCAATTTCTGCCTTTGTTTTTTGGAATATTTCTTCTTGGATTCCATCTGTCATGCTTTTCAAAGCTCAAATAGCCACATAGAGATACCCACATGGAGAAAAACAAGGCTTTAGTTGAAAACCCCAGCTGAGCTCCCATTTGTCAGCTAGCACTGTGGTAGTCAACCATGCGAATGAGGCTATTTTGGACCTTATGATTGTCTCAGTGCCTGGGCTGATACCGTGGGAAACGGAATTTTATGGTTGCCCATAAAATCATGGAAAATAACGATTTTTTGAGAAAATCTCCACTGTTTTGTTTTGCAGCAATAAATAACTGAAACACCAATACAGAAAACTTATAAAGCTATAACAATTAAAGCAGTATAATAATGGTACAGGGATATAAAAATGGTCAAATTGAAGAGGATAGAAAGCCTCAAAGTAATCCTCACTCATAAGAGCCTTGTTGTATCACTAAAAAGGCATTAAAATTGAGAAGAAGGAAGAACTAGTGGATTAATTAATAAATAAGAAGTATCCATAAGGAAAAATTAAAATTAGATTCTTGCTTCACATTATGAACAAATACAAACAACAGATTGATTACAGACTTAAATGTGATCAACAAAATGTTAAAACTGTGATAAGAACATTTAAGAAAATAGTTCTATAACTCTGGGATAAAACATTTTCATCCAAGGCATTAAGCGTTAAATGAAAAGACTGATATATTTATTCACTAGAATTTAAATTTCTGTTGCCATTTAAAAAAAGTAAAGGACAAGTCACAAACTGGAAGAACATATTTGTAATGCATAGAACTAGAACTGACAAGGAATTTTTATTCAGATAAACTAAGAACTCCTAGGAAGAAGAAGGAAGAAGAGGAGTGGAGGAGGAGGAAGAGGAAGAATAATAGGAAAAGGAGGAGGGAGAAACTCAAAGGAACAACAAATAGGCAAAGGATATAAACAGTCGATTTACAGAAGTGCAAAACCAAAGGACAAATAAACATGTAAAAAGATGCTTAGCTTCACCGGTGATTAGGGAAATAAACATTAAATCAATAATAAGATTGCATCTCACAGCCATTAGATGATAAAAATTAAAGCATGACAATACATATGTCTAGGAGGTACAGAAACTGAAACTTTCATTCACTGCTGGCTGGAATGTAAATTGACATTAGTTATTTGGAGAGCAATTTTGGCAACATCTGGTAAGGCTGAGGAAGTCCATATCCTAATTGTTGACGTTCACAAAGATACATACAAGGATGTTTGCTGAAGAGTGACTGGATCAAATCCACCGTGGGACTTATATGGTGAAAGAAGATCCAAGACAGAACACTGAGAGGGGAGGTATGAAGGTTAATGGCCAACAGGAGTGGTGAGTAGATGGCCGTCTTTCTAGAATGAGATTTCTTTGGTATAAAATAATCATAACTGATTAAATGAAAGTATTTGATAATATTCTGGCATATATACAGAAGAGACTAGAAAACTAGAAAATATCCTACATGTGATATACTTTATGAAGTTTAAACAGCACAGAGTTCTCGCAAATGTTACTAATGATGAATACAATATTTTGTTTTCTGGTGCATGCCTGTAATACCAGCCACTCAGGAGGCTGAGACAGGAGAATCGCTTGAACCCGGGAGGCGGAGGTTGCAGTGAGCTGAGATCGCGCCGTTGCACTCCATCCTGGGCAACAAGAGTGAAACTCTGTCTCAGTAAATAAATAAATAAACAAATAAAAAATTTGTTTTCACTGAGTCTACAAAATGTTTTTACTTGTTAGTGTTGCTTTATAATGTTCAAATATACCCTTTTAAATTACTTCAAAAATTAAAATAAATAGAGATAAAACATGATGGTGTTACCTGTGATTTAGTGTTAATATAATTTTCTGAGACAGGCTATTCATGTTGATAAAATATCCTTTAATTTTAAAAAGGATTATTTTAAATATTATTTCAGAAGAGCAAACTAATTCCTGGACATTGGCACTCAGAAATATATGTCTTGATAAGTAATGTGCAGATCATTTAAATAACTTCCCTCAAATTATACTAATTTGAAATATGAAAATTTAGAAAACCTGGCATAATGACATTTTTACTTCCCTGAATGTTTGAAAAGTTGGAAAAGCTCCAAAGGGCTGCTCATGTACAAAACCCCTGTGTTGTGTGTTTTTAGAATATCTGTTCTTCAAGGTCAGAGGTTATTTTCTGAAGGTTCTTCTGCAGGGTATCTTGTAAGACTTGTACCACTAGCAAATACATTTCCATCATTAGCAGATACTTCTGTCACCAAAATGTTCAATACATGCCCTCATGATTACTCAAAAAGTGTTAAGTGTTCATAGGAATAATGATGCTTTGCTTGACCTACCATTCAAAAGAAATTAACTAGAGTTCTACTTGGGCTGCTGAAACTGACATGGTAAAGATGCCCATGATACTAGTGAAATTTTACTTCCTTGAATAGGATATCTGTATTGGTAAAGGACAGATTTTTGTTACATAATTCAATTTATGAACATTATCATATAGTGAGACATAAAATTCCAGATTATCCAGATTATCCAAATGAATCTCAACAGGTTCAATGTTAGCTTTGCTATAAACATCCATTATCCACGTGGTGTAGAGAAAAGGACACTTATCTGGTCCACACTGGCTCCTAACTTGCTGAGTCATCTTGAGCAACATTTGACCTCTTTATTTCTCAGTTACCTTGAATGCTAAATGTGGGTATTAGATTAGAACTAGATGATTTCTAGTTTTTTCTATGATTCTCTAGGCATCCATGTACAAAAAAAAATCTAAATAGGTTCCATCTGCAAACATTCCTGGAAAAATATGGTGGTTAGAAATTCCATATGCAAAATATGTTCAATAATGGGTGGGTTGAGCCTCTGTGCATCTTTCTTACTTAAATGGAAACAAGGATGTGGTTAATTCAGAATAGAGAAGAACTGTGGTAGCTTCAAAGGATAGTACTACAGTTTCAGAGTCTCTTCACCTGGCCACAGCACTACAGTGTTGGGTGGCTGCTGTGGATATTGGGAGCAATGGTACACATTGGCCCCACTTCATTACTTTTGCCATGGAAGAGAACCTGACTTGGTTCATGAAGCAGATTCAACTGAGCAAGGAAAGGAATCTGATAACAGCTTACTGATGTCTACTGACAAGCCTGAGTATAAACTCTTAAAGAAAATGAAGACTTCTCCAACCCACCTCATAGTGGGAAGAGCTTCTTATCTCTTTTATGCGAGGATTGTTGTTGCATTTTTCTTTGTATAATATATATGTGCCTGAAAATGTGTGTATAAACTAAGATATTGAGGTGGCTACCTTACTTTTTTAATGAAGTTCAATAAATATTTCTTGAACACTAAATGCCAGGAACTGTGTTAAGTCCTACTGCCGCTAAATAATCATAGAGTAACTTCTGTTCTTTGAGATCTTCTACTCTAGTGGATAACAAAAGCACTCAAGTGTATTTGCTGGATGAGCTCAGACCAGCAGCCGAGTATGATAATCCTCTGTGCCATGAAAATGGATTTTCTGAGGAAATTCACTCAAAAACCAATCTAGAGGTAAATTATTTTAAAATTTAAATAAGTAGTCTTGTTATGTAAAGACTGTTAGGTTAGGTAAGCTATTCACTCATATATAGAAAAAAATCTTTCAGTATGTATATACACATCTCTTTACCCACTCCTTTTGTTTGTTAGCTAACATGGATATTTGAGTTCATACATGTGTCAGGCTAATCCCACATGACCACTCGTATATGACAACCAAACCATAGTGTGGCATCTGCAGCACTCATTTTATTCCACAATGAAATAAAAATGAATTCGGCTATTAAAGTAGTCTAATTCTGTTATACATACTAATACAATCAAGAAGCAAGATTTTGGAACAATATTTTTCAATAAATTTTCCTCTACTACAATGCTTGTTTCTGTGGACTTTTAGGGAATAAGTTGACATATATTAAATACATGAGAACTTTATGCTGTATTCTAAAATAACAGTTGATTAATTCAAGAGTTAAATATTGATCCCTAGGAGGGCCCTCTGCTACAGTCAATGGGAGAAAGAAGAGGAATAAGGTATTGGCATTACCTTCAAAGAGATTTTACTCCAAATCGGATTCTTCATTTCTTGCTGCTAGAAAAGAGCCATCCAAGTAAAACAGATACAATTTCCAGGAAATTCAAGAAATAAAAAAAAAAAACACTTTTTCTTGCTATGAGAGGTAACAAGACTGATAAAGGAGAGGTAGTAAAGGGAATTTTTTTTAAGTGAGAGGAAACATTGAGGACCAAAGCCCAGGAAGCACCTGGATGTGTAAGGAAATGAAGAGGAAGATGATCCTTCAGTGAGTAGTGGAGCAAATAGGGGAACCCGGTATATTTCAGTGTGTGTGTGTGTGTGTGTGTGTGTGTGTGTGTGTGTGTGTGTGTTTAGGGTGGAGAGAAACAAGGAGGAGGGCAGAGTTTCAGGAGAGAGGTTTATAATGATCTATTGATTGTAAGTATTATTATTAGGAAACAAGAATAAGTAGGAAAAAAAATGCACCCATCTCCTTTCTTCTTAGCTGTGGCCTCATTTTAGTTTCTAGTATTGAGAGGTAACCTAATCAGACTGCAGGATGTTCTGAAAGGTTGTAAACATGAACTGTTGGTTTTGGCAATCAGAAGCACTGATATAACATAGTATATCATAATGAAAATATCAGCTTCTTTACCATACTATATAAAATACTACATGCTGGTCTAAAAATAGATTTACGTTCAGAATAAAATTGTCAAAATGACTGCCAAATAAAAACACACAATACCCAGAAGTTGGAGCTTTTCAACTCAGTAAGAATGACTGAGTTTGTGGAATGTCAGTAAAATATATATACTTTAACTTTAGATGAGTATCTGTGTAATAGCTGGAAAATCATTGTATTGGCTTAAATTTTGCTTTGATGGATTTCTACCAAAATCATAATCTCTGTTAAATTAGTAAATTCCAAATGAGGTAAATTCAAACAAACAGAAAACTTTAATATAATCTTCTCAATGATCCTGTGAGGTAGTATTATTTTGGGGATCCTTTTTAAATCAATGAAGATACTTGAGTTTGAAGACTAGGAAACCTGATCCGAGTTTATGATGCCAGCAAGTTACAAAGGAATTGGAAATCTGAGTTTAGTTTCTGTCTTCAAAACCTGTGTTCCTTCATGATACTACAGAGTCTCCGCTATCCTAAAGAATAATAAATTAATGACAAAAAGACTAAATTATATTAAAAAAGTTTTGATACTGAAGCATATGATTATATTCTAATTACTTATAATTTGGCAACCCACATTTGTTATGATAGAAATGTTTTAAAAAGACCATTTGAAAAATATGAAACCTGATTTTTTAAAACCTTCTGCATAAAAAGGAGTTCCTTTAATTCATTGTAAACTAACTTAAATTGTAAAGCCACTGCTTAAATCTTAAATCTGGATCAAAATCCATCTTCGCAAAATTTATCCAAATGTAGTTATCATGAGCTAAATTCACAGAAATGAAGTAGTTCATATTTTTTATTTTGCCAGCATCTTACCTTATGTTCATATTCTATGTTTAAAGTGTAATGGTAAGTCTTTGAATGGAAAAATGGTGTTCAAAGTTAACTACACAAAGTTTAAGGACCAGACATTTCCTCAGTGATTCATGGCAATGAGATAGTAGTAAGTGGATGAATTTTCATGGCAATGAGGTAAATAACAAACGGATGAGCCTCTCTTTTTCAGAGTCAACTGGAAAACAAATCAAACAAACAAATAACAAAGTCTTTCTGAGCATCTTTGATTGCTAAGACCCCAAACCTCAGCATCTCTTGACTCCTGATTCTTCAGCCCTACATTCTATCATCAAGAAATCATTTCACCTCTACCTTCAAATATAAGTCCACAGACTCTGATCACTTCTCCCATCTCTCATCTGAATCAACGTGATACTCTTATAACTGTCTCTCTAATTCTCTCTTGCTCCACTGTTTCACCATGTTGACCAAGCTGTCTCGAACTCCTGGCCTCAAGTGATCTGCCTGCCTCGGCCTCCCAAAGTGTTGGGATTACAGGCATGAGCCACCACACCCAGCAGTCTTGCTATTTTAATTAATCCAGCAAGTATTTATATCTAACATATACAGGCACTGGTTTAATCTCTGGGACATACTGATTAACCGGACAGGCAAATCTGGAATTTACAGTTAGTTAAACAGATGCACAAACTAAAAAGAAAATATTGCAATAGTAAGTACAATGCAAATAATTAAATGAAAGAATGTGGGGTCGGGCGTGGTAGCTCACTCCTGTAATCCCAGCACTTTCGGAGGCTGAGGCCAGAGGATCATGAGGTCAGGAGATCGAGACCATCCTGGCCAACATGGTGAAACCCCGTCTCTACTAAAAATACAAAAATTAGCTGGGTGTGGTGGTGTGCACCTGTAATCCCAGCTACTCGGGAGGCTGAGGCATGAGAATCACTTGAACCCAGGAGGCGGAGGTTGCAGTGACCTGAGCTCACAGTACTGCACTCCAGCATGGCGATAGAGTGAGACTGTCTCAAAAAACAAACAAACAACAGAAGGAATGTGGGGAATGTGGTAGGAAGTGACTGGGGCAACGCGATTGGGTGCTTGCTGATCATTTCCACCTGCCCCTCCTGGTCTGTTTGCCCTTCTCCACTCTGCTTTCCACTCCAGAAGACCAAACTTTATGGACTGTGTTGTTGGTCTGCCTTACTACTGGCCTCTGGGTGTGTTTGACCAATGGGAACCATCTAAAGAAGATTAGAGAACTAGGGGAGGAGGAGGGCTAGGTATGCTTTTCCCTGGATCCTCCCTGCCAGCTCCACACTGATTGGCAGTATTTTTCTTTATCTAAGGCCAAGTTCTTTTTGGGAAACCTTCTCCTATATTTTCATGTTCTGAGCTGCAGGAACTGTTTCTTCCTTTATTCTCTCACCCTTGGTAAGCAGTCCTCCCTGGTTCTTGTAGTACAGAATTCTGCATTATATCTGCTATCATATTATCAAACTTCATAATAATAAATAATCACTGTATTACTATAAATCACCCCTTTACTAAATAAACTATATGAGTACATTATTTGATTTTTACTCACCCATGATTGATAAAGGTGGTTTTATCATCTTTATCATTGATAATGTTAGTCTCACAGAAGGTAGCCATAAGGAAAATATCTAGGAAGGAACATTCTAGATAATGGAAAAATCTGAGACAAAGCAACAAAGGCAGGGATGAGCTCTGTATGTTTGTAGAACTGAAATATTTTGGCTCAACAGTAGTGAAGAAGGGAGAGGATTGTAGGAAATGAGGGTGGGATCTAAGCAGGTGCCTATCTTGAATTCATGTTCTTGTTGTACTTAAAAAAAAAAAGCATCAAAACAGAGCAAAAAATGTGTGTCAGTAAAAGGCAATATTTTGTGTGGCATATCTTTACCTAATTCTGTTTATTTGTGAGTTTTGTGAAAGTAAAAGGAAAATTACCAAAAATAAATTATTTAAATTTTCATTTTCCTTTACTTGTAGCACATTTTCTTAAGTCATTTAAGTATGACTTTAGTCATCAAGTACATACAAGAAAAAAAGCATAAAGGAATGAATAATTAAGAGGGTAAAATTTCTGCAGGCTATATTTACCATTTACCCTAATAATATTAAAAGGAATCATGAACGCATTGAGAAGTATTTTGAAGATCAAGTTTACGTATCAGTTTATTTTTTAATCTATCCTCATGGCTTTGTTGTGTTTGTAAGACAAAATGACTTCCTAAGAAACACAGATTTTATTTCCTTGGTGTTCCTTTTAGTAATTACTCTTTCTCTCATATTTACATTTGGTCAATTTTATCTGCTTTCTCTATGCAAGAAAACATTAACTTCTTAGACTTTTAACTTTCCTTCTTGTTCTCCCATTTGTTGTATTCACATATTCAGAGTAATGTTTGGTATTCTCTTAGTTTCCCTTTAGTCAGTTTATCAACTGTCTTCTGAATTTCTGGTTCTCAATCCTGACAATAAGTGAAATCACATTCTGAAAGAACATCATCATTCGCTGAAATATTTTCATTTCTGGTAAATACATTATCTTGACTTAAAAAGTGATTTTTTTCATAGCGGATGACTCCTAGAATAGTGCCTGGCATGTGTTAGGTGCTCAATAACTATTTACTGATGGAATGACCAGGGGCTCTAGTGTAAACAGATGAGACTTCACAATGTCACTTACCACATGGCACTCAGGAGATATTTAGCCTTAGCCTCGATTGTCATCAACTATAAAATTGAGATAATAATAGTATCTATCATTTACGGTTGTTCTAAGAATTCAATGGCATAGTGCATGCAAAGGACTTAGCATAGAGCCTATCACCTAGCAAGTGCTAAAACATTAGCTATTATTTTTAACATTAATTATTTTACAACCCTAGAATGGTACATTTTTAACAGGTAGTAAATTTTAACGGTAAAATTTTAGCAGAATGTATTTATCCCCCACTTTGCATTTTTTCCTAAAAACTGTATCATGGGATAATTTATTTTGCTGTGGAGAAAGACTAATTATCTATGCCTCCATTCACCTGAAGTCATTTCTGATGCTGTTGGCATTGGGCCAGGGGTTGAGTGGCAGAACAAACTCCTTATCAGTTTTCTTATTTTTGGTGTTGTACAAAATAAACAACTCATTAAAAACTCCAGTTTAGATGTTACCTTGGTTGGGAAGAAGAGGGCAGTGACTACCTATCAAGAACCACAATCACAAATGCAGTCCTTCTGTGTTTTATATCCTTCGTCAGGTGGGTTTCTCGTTCCTTTCCTTGTTTGCTCCATCTGGAGATGCCTGGGCGCCCGTACAAAACTCACTAGTGCCTAAACACAGACACATTAGTTGGGGCTGCCCCTGCTTCAGATACCAGGGAGAGATTTGTTGGCATAATGCACCAGTGTATCATGCCAGCTCCTGATTCTTTGCTGATGCTGAGATGAGGAACATGGCTGGGAGGGGGCTAGGATGGAATGAAATCTGCGGCAGCCAAAGCCTCCATTTGTCTTTCTGCCAAGTTTGCTAAGCTGTAGACACTGCAGTGTTTTCAAAAATAATAAAAAAATATTTTGCTCATTAACTTTTTAAGTCCTGCTGACTTTGTGAAATCAATATAGCACATTGTAATTGATTTATGAAATCAAAAACCCCTGCTTGACCAGGAAGTTCGGCAATCGCTGCTCTCAGCACCCTGCCCTTCTGCTCATTAGTGCACTTCCTTTAGTGCTGCCTGAGCCAAGGGTGCCTTCAGAGCTGGAAGGCTCAAGCCCTCTGCAGACAGTCTGCTTAAGATGTAGCTTGCATTGTCTCCCTGCGGTCTTACGCTTTCTCCCTTTCTTCCTACCAGGTCAGCTGAAAGACTTCAGTTTCTCTCTTAGGGTCCCTAATTTCCTCATAATATCTTACTGGAAAGGCAAGACTCCATTCATACCTGTCTTTTGACATTTTAATCTATTTGCTACTTTTCTTTTCTCTCACCTTTTATTCTTCCTTAACTTGTCTTATTACATAGCTTATCTTTTGCCATCCGACCTTATCTATTCATTGATCTCTTTTATTCTATTTTATATAACCTCACAAGGTGAACAATTTTTTTCTATTTCAATTGTCTTTTCTAATTTCAGTACTTGCTCTTTTATTCTTAAGACAATATTGTATACCTCTTCCTTCCAAAGCCTGATATAATTATGTTTGTATGCCACCTTTAAAAAACTGAAGTAACTGCTATACACTAGACATTGTCCTGGGTGCTTTACATTAAATTATCTTCTCAAGAAGTGTGTAAGGAATGCATTATCCTTGGTTAGAGGTGAAAAAACTGAGATATAGAGAAGTTAGATAACTTGCTTGAGTCACCCAGCTACTGAGGGGCAAGGCTGGTATTTGAAACTAATTCTGTTTGACTCCACCTCTGCGTTTCTTTTTTCCAGTACAAAATGATTCCAATTGGCCTCTGTTTTACTTTAAATGCTTAACTAGCAAAATCTAGCTCTTGGCTGCCCTTAAAGGGGCTGTCTTTAGTGCCATTCTTCCAAATAACTCTGCTGTTCAAACTGCCAGAATGCAAATGTATTTATTTTAAGATCTTGGTCTATGCTAGTATATTGAATGACTTATACTTTTTCACGGAATTCTCATCTATCTAATGTTATGTGTATGGATCCCCTTGCCTCATCATTACAGGTGACAGAAGTGTTCTCATATTGTCAAAAGTCACCAAGAGCAGTCTCATAACCTAGAAAAATGGACAGATAGCGGAGCCAAGTAGGCAGCCTTTGGTAGCTTCCTGTGGATTTCATTTTCTCTTTGTTCTCTTGATGCAACTTTGGGAGCAAGTAAGTGGGAAAATTATAGCACACTGCAGCAGCAGGAAGGTGATGCAATGTGCTCACTTCTTAAGTCGTTGAAGGAACCTGTAGTTTCTCCATACATGTACTGTATGTTTCGGGTAAGTGCTATGCCATTTTTATAATGCATGAGTTTGCAATGAGTTAACAGGTTCCATCCATTTGAAGTCTCACATAATATTGCAGTAGCGTTGGGCATTACTGCCATTCAATATGTGCAATATTGTACTAAAAATTAATCACAGATGCCATATTAAAACAGCTGCAGATTTAGATTTAGCTACAGAAGGAAGAAAATGTGCTATGGAAGTTGGCCAGAAGCGCAATGGATATATGCTGTAAATGAGGAGGAGGAGAAAGCTATTGAGGTCAAAGTGCCAAAAAAATAGATAGAAATGGAAACAGGAATGGGTAAGTCATATGGTCAGTGGCAATTCAAAGGGACTCAAAATCCAGAAGATTGCAGAATGCAGGGTGACTTATGCCTGAGTGAGTTGATGAAGTTTTAAAGTAGGAAGTCTAATCAGAACAATACTTAGAGATATAGATGAAGGTATAAAGAAAACAGCTATAAATGTAATCATTCACTTTTAGGATTCTTAACTGTAGTCAGGATATTTATTTAGGAATAAACTACTAGAAAAACTGGATGCGGCTGGGCGCGGTGGCTCACACCTGTAATCCCAGCACTTTGGGAGGCCAAGGCAGGCGGATCATATGAGGTCAGGAATTTGAGACCAGCCTGACCAACATGGAGAAACCCCTCTCTAGTAAAAATACAAAATTAGCCAGGCATGGTGGAGTATGCCTGTAATCCCAGCTACTTGGGAGGCTGAGGCAAGAGAATCACTTGAACACGGGAGGTGAAGGTTGGGGTGAGCTGAGATCGCACCATTGCACTCCAGCCTGGGCAACAAGAGTGAAACTCTGTAATAAATAAATAAATAAAAAGGAAAAAAGAAAAACTGTGGATACTTGAAGTGATCAATGTGTGAGAAGAAAGTTCTGGTATACAGGGAGTCATAGCAATTCCAGACCATTACAAAATTCAAGATTATCTCGAACACTCTTATACATGAAGGCTGTCCTCTGACAATGGACCCTTGTGAGATTGACAATTCCCATTTTGGAGAAAAGTGTTGGAGGGTTCAGTTGGCACAATTTTGTACTGAAAACTGAAGTGACAAGATTTTATTTCAACAGAATTGTGGGCTTGCAGGAATCTCATTAACTCTAGGGCCATCTGCCTCGTTGCTACTCATTTGGCTCATTTAATCACAGGTGGGTAGGAAGGTCTCAATAGTTTTGGTTCACATTCAATTCTGATTTTTGCTTGGGAAACAGAAAAGGCCACTGACAGCTGTGGCAATGCCAGGGTTCTCTTTGCTCTGTGTGAGCCAGAACGTGGCTTCCCTATGTAGTTTGCTGCTAACAGAGCAAGCAGACAGCAAGCATTTCCTCGCCCTAGTGTTTGGCTGCTGAAAGCATTATTTTTGTTGACTTGTGGTATACTTGGCTTAAGAGAAGAGACAAGGAACACAGTGGTGTCTAAATTAGTAATTGACTTCATCGGGGAGGAAAGACTGGTTATTGACTACCATAGGTCAGTTAAAGCACCTGCCCTTTACCTATAACTTGTGTCTGCCTTCCTGGCTCAGAAATGAAATATAAATGAATTTGATTAGTAACCAGGAAATACAGTTGGTGCTTTACAAGTTATTAGGTACATTCTAGGCCTCTAAACACTTTAGGGAAAAAAGTGTCTCCAGTGCCAATGCATAACCTTGTTTTCCTTCCTCTTCTTTTGAACACAAAAGAATAAAAACGTGATGGAACCACCCGGTGTTCCAACAGTACTTTAGGAAAGCAAAGCAAAGCAAAACACAACAAAACACAAAACCAGGCTTTTTCTGTTGTGTTTTACTTTGTTTTTCAGTCTAGTATTTCAAATCCAGGAAATGTCACTTCTTTCAAAGGACCTTTTCTCCATAGAATTAAATTTTGGGAAATTTTGAAAATGCTGTAGTTCTATTATGATAGTGATAAAATAGATTATAGTTAACATTTATTGGGCACTCAATGTGTGCACAACAGTACTCTGTGTCTTACCTATACAATCTTATTCATCCCCACAAACATCTGTGTTATAAGTTCTGTTTATACTCCCCATTTTACTGATGTGGCAACTGAGGGATAGAATAGTTAACAAATTCTTCCCAGTCGCATGACCAGAAGTGTGGCAGAGTCATTATCAAGGCCCCCAAGTTAGTGCCTGAGTCTGCACCCTGAGCCAAAATTTTCCAGCTTCTGTGATACAGAATTTTATGCCAGAAACTCTTACATTACTAAATTTTTCATTCTTTCTTTTAATATAAAGAGACATAAAAATGGGGAAAAGTTCCATAGCTGTGTTCTAATACTGTGAGCAAATTAAAACCCAATTGAATGCTATTTTCACAAATACATATATGCTTATCTCACTTTAGAATTAACCAGTTCTAAAAGTCATATTTAAGAAATAGTTATGGCCAGGCACAGCAGCTCATGCCTGTAATCCCAGGACTTTGGGTGGCCTAGGCAGGCAGATAACTTGAGGTCAGGAGTTTGAGACCAGTCTGGCCAACATGGAGAAACTCTGTCTCTACTAAAAACAAAAATTAAATTAGCCAGGTGTGGTGGTGGGTGCCTGTAATCCCAGCTACTCAGGAGGCTGAGGCAGGAGAATCACTTGCGCCCAGGAAGTAGAGGGTGCAGCGAGCCAAGATTGCACCACTGCACTCCAGCCTGGGTGGCAGAGCGAGACTATCTCAAAAAAAAAAAAAAAAAAAAAAAAAAAAAAGGGAAATAGGTATGTGACAAGTAGCTATTTAACAAGGGATTTGTTGGTAGTCAAGATTTATTAATGGCTTCCTTCAAATAATAGGCTTTGTGAAATTTACATAAAATGCAGTTCATAATAATTCAGGGTAAGCAATAATTTTAGGACCACATTTGTTGCATATGTCAAGCCTTGCTTTCATGCTACTTTTTATTTAAGTAAATAAAAATCCTTTATAAAATAACGTGACAGGTTTAGTAAATGTATTCACTGGAACTTTATGAATTGCAAATTTTTATTTGCTATTTAGAGTTTCTTTCAGCTCAATTTTTTTCTCTCTTTTTGAAAACTGTGGTAAGAACACTTAACATAAGATCTACTCCCTTAAAAATATTGAGAACACAATACTATATAAATATATATAATATATATTCGAGATGGAGTCTCACTCTGTCATCCAGGCTGGAGTGCAGTGACGTGATCTCAGCTCACTGCAACCTCCGCCTCCCAGGTACAAGTGATCCTCCTGCCTCAGCCTCCTGAGTAGCTGGGACTACAGGTGCCCGCCACCACACCCAGCTAATTTTTTGTATTTTTAGTAGAGACGGGGTTTCACCATGTTGGCCAGGATGGTCTCGATCTCTTGACTTTGTGATCCACCTGCCTCGGCTTCCCAAAGTGCTAGGATTACAGGCGTAAGCCACCATGCCTAGCTGACTTTTATATATTCTGTCCATTATAGGTCCTTTAAACAAATCTTGCCATTTCAAGCCTTCATCTATTTCCTCATTGATTTATATTAGGTCATTATTTTAGACAATGGAACTATCAACCGTTGGCTAATTCTCCTGGAAGCATTTGGACATATAAAATTACATTGATTTTCACCTGAAATTCCCAATAAACTCTCCCATACTAGAAATTTAAGTTTTTATTCATTTCAGTAACCAAATGATAAACACATCAAAGTAGTTCTTTGGAAAGCAGTCACCGCCTTTAAACAAAAGGAAGAGCAAAATGAAAACAGAGGCCTGTGATTTGTTATAAATTTTGCTATTAAAATCATCCTTTACATGAAATTTAAAGACTTTAGATGAAATGAATAATGAGAGAAAGGCACTAAGTTCAGAGAGTAAAATTGTATTGATGAAGAAAGTGGATAGATCAGTGGGGCAGAAAAGTCATGAAAATAAGATAAGAAAAGTAAGTTTGATTAGCATTGAAAAGGGCCAAAAATGCCAAACTTGGGAATGTGACCATTTTTCTTTAGGGAAGTCACTGTAGATTTTTAGGAAGAGATGATGTCATTATAGTTATATTATATGAAGACATCTTTCAACACTTTGTAGGGTAGGCTAGTAATGAGGATATTGGAGTAATCTATAGAAAAAGAGATGAAGGCAAGAATAGAAGTGGTGGTGAGAAAAATGGAAAGGTCATGTGGCTTCCAGAGTCGGGAGGATGTTTGACACGTTTTTCTTTGTCTGAAATGTTCTCTACTTTTTCTGCCTTGCCAGTTCTTTAATTTCAGGTCTCAGCTGAAATATCCCTTTTATAAGGGTATCATCCCTGATTCCCTATATTAGTGCTGCCATTCCATTTCTATGCTCTCCAACACTGTTTCTCACCTTGCACTATTAGAAATACTTATAATTATTTCATGAGTTATGTTAAATTATTTTTAAAGTCATTCTTACTGGACTTTATGTTTTACAAGGGCAGGGACAATGTTTGTTTTATTAATACAACACTACTAGCACCTCACAGTAAGTATTCAACAAAATTTTGTGGACTAACTGACCTATTATTGGGCCTTTACTGACTTGTTCAATATACAGGGAAATTAAAGAGGGCGAGTTGGTAGAAAAGAGTCAACTCTGGTTTTTAACTGCAGTAGCATGTTCAGCAGTTATTGGTCTATAATTTATGCTTTTGAATAAATGACTTTTATATATTTTCCTATAAGGAGGTATTGATATACCGATTGAAGAAGACCAAGATTTTTGGTCAGATAGAAAATGACAAGTCTTAATGGAGTCTAAAATACCAAAATATCATGTGTTAACTTAGAAAAACGGACAGAGAGGAGTACTAAATGGAGGAAACAGCCAAGAATAAAGAGCAGAAATACTGTGTCCATTCTGCAGATAGGGCGAACCAGATAAACTTGTGGATGAACCAGCTCAATGCTACGACTAATCCTGAAAAGTTATACACAAACCACTTAAGCCAAGCACTCTGTACATGACAATCATAGACTCATAGAATTGGATAATGTGAGAGAAGTCAAACACAGACTGCTTCCCAACTCTCAATCTGATTTGCAATATCCAGCCAAATAGTTGCCAGGCTTTTCTTGAAATCCTCAGGAAAGGGAAACCTTTCCAGCTTCGTTTTACTTACACCAATAGCTGCTGATTCAGAAGCCAATCTGAATAGGGAACATTTAATCAAATCTTAACTAAGTCAAGTACATCCTTACCTACAATGCTTAGGCATCTACTTTAATACTTTTCAAAAGACAGCAGTATGCATGTTGTTCATACTACTCACGGATAGTACTTATTACTACTAATTATATGTGAATACCTTCATTAGAAAATATGAGAGCTGTGTATTTTCTAAGTGTTCCTTCTTATCAAATAAATCAGTTCTTGAGCTAGCTATCAATTGCAGAATCACGTCATAATTTGCTTAGATTGAAGCAGGCTTTTTGAAATGATGAAATGCCGATTTTAAATGGGACTAAAGAACAACCTTTTGGTCAGCTACAAAATGGCAAATCTTAATGGAGTCTAAAATACCAGATTACTCATCTCCTCTTCATCAAGAGCTACCTTTGATTCCAGGCCTATTGTTTCAGAATTGCATCTGTGGATTTTAGACCTATTCTTGACTCAGAACTTGTATTGACCTGGACTGGAATACTTTTTTTCCTTAAAAAAATAGTATTATTAAGAATGCTTAGAATTCAATATGAAGAAAAACAACTCAATTAAATATAGATAAAAGTCTTCAACAGACACTTCAGAAAAAAATATACAAATGGTTGGTAAGCACATGAAAAGATGCACAATGTCATTAGTCATTAGGGAAATTAAAAATAAAACCACAATGAGAATATGACTTCCTGATCATTAAAATGACAAAACAAAAACAAAACATCACATATTAAATGTTGTGTTAGTAGATAATATGAACCATTGAAACTCTTATATATTACTGATGGGAATGTGAAATGGAATAACCACACTGAAGAACAGTTTAGGAGATTCTTTAAAAAGGTAAGCATTTATCTACACTACGAACCAGCAACTGCAATTCTACATATTTACCCAGGAGAAATAAAAACATATGTTGGTGAATGACTTGTATATAAATGTTTACAACAGCTTAATTCACAGTAGTCAAAAACTGGAGGCAACCTAAATGTCCATCAACACCAACAGGTGAATGTGTAAAGTGTGCTGTATAGGAATACACAGGGGAGTACTACTCAGCAATTAAAATGAATGAACTGCTAAGAAGTACTTTTTTTAGATTACTCCTTTCTTCTTAAGAAACAATGTATTCTCCAGCTAGAAGCTCTGCATCAGAAGTAGGACTAAACTTTTATTGAGCAAAAGAAAGCAAGAAACAAAAACCTACATTGAATGATTTCATTTGTATCAAGCTCAAAATCAGGCAAAATTAATCTGTGGTAATAGAGACAGATCAGTGGCTATCTGGTAGGGCGTAAGGAGATTGACTACAGAGAGGCGCGGGCAACTTTTTTGGTGATAGAAATTTTCTTGTATCTTGATTTGTGTGGTGGTTATACTGGTGTAAACAGTTGTTAAAACCTATTAAAGCATATACTTTAAGTCTGTGCATTTTGTTTTATGAAAATTATATTTCAATAACTTTGATTAAAATTAAAGAAATAAGGCTGGGCGTGGTGGTTCACGCCTGTAATCCCAGCACTTTGGGAGGCCGCAGGGGGTAAATCATGATGTCAGGAGTTCAAAACCAACCGGGCCGACATGGTGAAACCCCGTCTCTACTAAAAATACAAAAAATTAGCTGGGTGTGGTGGCGGGTGCCTGTAATCCCAGCTACTCAGGAGGCTGAGGCAGCAGAATCACTTGAACCCGAGAGGCAGAGGTTGCAGTGAGCTGAGATTGTGCCACTGCACTCTAGCCTAGGTGACAGTGCGAGACTCCATCTCGAAAGAAATAAGTAATTTAACAGTTTAACAAAATTATTTGAGAGTATATTTAATTTACACAAGAGAATTTAGCATTTTAAAATATAAATTATATGTTGCTAATTATAAATGAGAATGTTACTAAAACAAACTTAGAAGACCAGACTTAAAAGGCTTCTATATAGCATTACTTGGTTACCAAGAGTTTAGTTACTATGAAATTAATGCTTCCAAGCTTACAGATACTTTATTGTTCAATTTAGTTCAGATTGTTCTTGTCATTTGTTAATACAAATTATTGGGAATTCATTGTAATATTGATGTTAGCGTCATATCAAAAATGTAGAAAGTCCTAGTACAATGAATATTATGAAATTTTCTTGTAATTGTCAATTTTCTTTTTCAAAGCTTATACATTGTAATCTTTACTCAATACTGTTTTACTTCAATTGGAAACTTACATTTTTGATATTTATAAGAGATTTTAAGTTATTTTTCATAAATACATAGATTACCAGAATATGAAATCAGTTTGAACAATTAGAAAAAGAACTGTTCACTTGATCTTAGCCAAAAGGCTGAGAAGCAATAAAAAAGAACCATCTTTAACCCTCCTCAAATATATTACTAGTATAGCATATTTTGTAAACATGATTTAAAACTGCTTGTGGTTGACTTAGATTTTAATACTGACATTTCTGAAATGTTGTTTCTCTCTACTGTATTTATTTTTCCTACTTTTTCATCTGTGAAACATGTCAACTTGGTGAAATCCCATCTCTATTAAAAATACAAAAAATTAGCTGTGTGTGGTGGCGAGCACCTGTAATTCCAGCTACTTAGGAGGCTGAGGCACAAGAATCGCTTGAACCCAGGAGGTGGAGGCTGCAGTGAGCCAAGATCGCACCACTGCATTCCAGCCTGGGTGACAGAGCCAGACTACATTTCAAAAAAAAAAAAAAAAAAAAAAAATTCTGTTTGACAGAACCTTTCAATTGTATCTATATAAAGCTTTTAATATTATGGGTTTGCTTATGTTCATGTCTTACTTAGAAAAAGCAATTTATGAAATAAGTTTTTATCAACTGAAGTAATAAAACAAACTGGATGGCCTTGTTAGTGCCAAAGTTAACTATTCTCTGAAAGCAAATGGACCAAAAATACCATTTATGCTGAAGTAAGGGGAAAATAATGATTTTTTTAAGTCAATAAAATGTATTCTGCAGGGCACAGTGGTGCGTGCCTTAGGCCCGGCTACTCAAGAGGCTGAGGCAGGAGGACTGCTTGAGCCCAGGAGTTTGAGGCAAGCCTGGGCAACATAGAGAAACCTCATTTCATCTCTAAAAAAATGTATTCTATGATGCTGTATATAGTATAATAAATTTTGGGTTGATCATGTCATGTGGTTCAAGGAGTTGAACTCTGAAGCCGAATAATGAAAGAGGAAGAAAAGTTTAGCCTATGAGAGAAAGAAATCTTTGTTCATTATGGTGGAACTGGAAAACCACACTAAATTGACTATATGTTGTTAATTTGAGAAGGCAATATTCTATCATAAGGAGTAGGTGTGCAATGGCAACAGTGAACAAAGTTTAAAAGCTCAGTTGAGTGTAGAGTTCAAGATATTATAAAGACTGTTAAAGACCATAGATTCAAGGATAATGAGGAAAATTTTCAAGAGTCATGGGGGTTAAATAGAGAAAATTTAGTTTTCATTTCCTGAAACAAATATTACAGAATGGAACATACTGAATTACATTAGCATGTTTCAAAAAAAAAAGAATATGCTTTGACCTTCTTGGAAAAAAAGTGATTTTGGCTGAGAAATGAGAAATATTAAAGAGAAAAACCGATTGTTAATTTATAATAATAGTAGAGATGACAGGGTCTCTTGTAATTAAAATAAATTATGTTTATGGTATATTTTCTCTTTGTTGGGCACTATTGCCAGGAATTACTTGCAAATTCAGTGAGGTGGGAGTGGTTTATACCCTTACCTGTTCTTACCAACACAGTTAGAATGATGACATTTGTCATTTATTGAGTGCTTACTCTAAGTGGGCACTCTACTAGGTGCATTACATAAAGTAATTCTCATAGTAAAGGAGCGAATTACACTCCTGGTTTTATAGGCTTAAAGAAGATGAAAACTGGCACAAAGCCATACAAATTATAAAGAGTACAAATGGGATTTAAGCACAATCTTATGCTTATTCTTAATATAATTGGGAGTTAAGCACAGTCTTATGCTTATTCCAACACCATTTATTTATGTATTTATTTATTTATTTATTTGGAGATGGAGTCTCACTCTATTGCCCAGGCAGGAGTGCAGTGGCATGATCTCGGCTCACTACATCCTCTGCCTCCCGGGTTCAAGCAATTCTCCTGCCTCAGCCTCCTGAGTAGCTGGGATTACAGGCGTGCACCAGCATGCCCAGCTAATTTTTCTATTTTTAGTAGAGAAGGGGTTTCACCATGCTGGTCAGGCTGGTCTGAAACTCCTGACCTCGTGATCCACCTGCCTCAGTCTCCCAAAGTGCTGGAATTACAGGCATGAGCCACCGTACCCAGCCTTTTTTTAAACTTCACTATCCTACCTCATTGCTGCCCAATGTAATTAAAGTCCAAATTGATACATTTTCATTTTTTTTTCCTTTAAGATGATGGAAAGGGGAAAAAGAGCAAATAATGCAAATACTCATAGAAAGGCAAATAAACTTGCATGAAAAGAAGAAAGGAAAGGAAACAACTGAAATCCTGGCTTGATTAATAGATATCTTTCTATTTCAGTCGGTTGAGGGAATTTTCTTGGTTGAACATTGAGAATTCTTGAGATCTGTATTATCTTGAAAAACAGAAGGACTATCAAGAGGAAATAATACACAGAGGATGGTGTTACCATGTATATACTGTCTCTTTTTCGGTAGAATTCAAATATCATTTGGGCAATCATTTGTTGTCTTTTGAAATAGTTCTGCCTGGAGATATGGAAAGGAAAGATTTTTGGCTTTCTAAGATATCATTTTGGGGCTTTGTGAAAATAGTGTCATTATGTAGATGCAGATTTTCTTGTTATATTTCATGGATATTCGAGGTCACAGTCATCTGTAAATTTCTATACCTCCCTCTTTGAAATGTATTTTCTTGGCATTATTTGAATTTATGTAAAAATAAGTAGATGATAAAAATTTCCCTAATAGAAGAGTTGTTTCCCTGCCTCCAAGAATATAGACCTTTTGTGGAGTATTTCTGGCTACCAGTCACCTCACTGAACTCAAATGTAATATTACCATGACTGTCTAGGAAGGAAAGAATAATTGTTACATATCTGCTGTATATAGAGAAGCAGCTGACTCATGTGTGCAGGAAATATATGGATGACTTCCTAAGAGATAGTGCTGTAAAAACCAAAGCAAAAACTCACAAAATACAACAGAGTAACTGTAAAGAAATCCCAATAGCCATCCTTATGACTGACAGACTATAAACTTTTGTGGATGCTTAAATCTAACACCTACTTACTACATCTGACCCTGCTATAGTTTAGAGCTCCTGACTTTCATGTAATCAAAGTGTCTGGATTTTTGTGTGGGTTTAAAGATGTGGCTGTCCATGAGTGCCCCAGGGAATTATTACAGGTAACAATGATTTTGCAGTTGTTGAGATAGGTGCCACTCATTAAACCTATGGAAGTAGCCTTGACTCCAAGTCAGTTCTAGCCTTATAGTATTTCGTAATTAATACTGCGGGAGAAATCTTTGAGTTAGGTCAGTATTGTTACTGTCATGTTCATGTAGTAATCTTGAGGTTCATAAACTTTCATGCTGTTTCACTAAGATGTTTCTGATAGGAGTTACAGATGCTATGCATGGTGTGGAAATATAGAGGGTCTCTAGGGTCAGGAAGCCTTATGAATGTTGTGAGAGGCAGCTTTTCTCCTCTAATGTGAGACAGCTTACATGAAAGAAATACAAATAGTTAATAAACAATAAAAATACATTCAATCTCACCAGCAATCAAGTTTGAATTCTATCAGCTTTGACCTATCAAATTGTAAAAGAGATCTAAAATTTCTAGTTCGAAGTATCATGGAATAAAAATCTTCATAACCACTGGGAGCAGTTACAATACAAATTATCATGAAAACAGTGTGGCGTTATGGATCAAAAATGCTAAATCTGTCCTTTGGATGCATCAATTTGGCATATAAAAATGTATCCCGAGGAAATAATCCAAGATACCATCCAAATTTTATGGATAAAGCTGCTTAAAATTTTCTCCCCAACTTTTTTGTATTACACATTATTCAAATGTGCATCAATAGCATAATAATTCAATTATTGCACATTCATTTTATGGAACAATATGAAGTGATTAAAACTCATGATTTTGAAGAAGTTTTAATGACATGGAAATGCTCACAATGTAATGATAAGTTATAAAAATAAGACATAAAATTGATATACAGTATCATTTCACATTTGTAAATATCATTGCCTGTGCATAGATGTATGAATGTTTGCTGGTGGTTTTATCTGTCTATTAATGTTATGTTACATTTTCTTATAATACTTGATTTTTTAAAATATTCGGCAATGATTATATTTGCTTTTGCAGTCAGAAAATAAAGCGATGGATGTTATTTTAAAATAAATAGCTCACAAAGTAAATATATATATTTTTATATATAATATATATAACAATATTTATTTATTTGTTTATTTTGAGATGGTGTCTCACTCTGTTGCCCAGGCTGGAGTGCAGTAGTGTGTTCTCAGCTCACTGGAACCTCCACTTCCTGGGTTCAAGATATTCTCCTGCCTCAGTCTCCCCAGTGGCTAGGATTACAGGCACATGCCACCACACCTTGCTAATTTTTGTATTTTTAGTAGAGATAGGGTTTCACCATGTTGGCCACACTCGTCTTAAACTCCTGACCTCAAGTGATCTGCCCACTTTGGCCTCCCAAAGTGCTGGGATTACAGGTGTGAGCCACCATGCTCAGCCAAAAATATTTATTTAAATTTAACCTATTAAAAATAAACTTTTAGACTCAATATGGTGCTGTATACCCAGTTTCATAGTCACTTATTTATTCTTCTTTTAATGAATATGTATTGTCTTTTCTGTGTTAGGTGCTATTTTAGGCACTAAGGAGACAACCTTTTTGTTTGCGGAAACTCCTGAATCCAATATCGCTTCTAACCACGTTTTTTTTCAGATGTATCAACTTTCTTCATATCCATATTCTTCATTTTGTCTTTCCTAAATGTGGTTCTGGAATTGCATTTTCTCTAGTTTATATTCATTTTGTCTCTTTTTCTTAGTTTCTTTCCCTTAATGTCAAACTAATATGTATATATATCTATTTTCAATGTATCATATATATAGATATATCATATTCATTTCTATATATACTCTAAAACAGTGTCTGATATTCCTTACTTGCCATACTGTAGAATCAAACTGCCGCTTGGTATTGTTTTGGAAACTGTTTTAAAAAATTAAAACTATACCAAAATCCACAGCCAGCAACATACTCTTATTTGATGACGGTAGAGATGGTATTTTGATCTAGAGTAATTCTAATAAATTCCGTGGATTTTGTTGGCAAGTTTTTTCTAGAAACAGATTGGATCTTTCAAGCTCAGCAGTCATGGGGCAAAGAACTGCTTCCAAGTGGTAACTTCATGATCAGAGTATAAATTTCTTTGCCTTTAGTATAGACTTACACTTTTATATAGAGGACAAATCGAATTCAGTAGCTGTTAAAAAACCCATTCATCAAAAAGCATTCCTAAATGTCTGAAACACACTGAATCCTAAATTTTATTACTATTCAATAGTACAATGACTTCCTCCCTTCTAAGAACCTATTAACTACTCATTGTTGTAGAATTGAACCTTTCGAGGGGGTATATTATTTTTTAACAGGATTTTGTGAAACGTAATGATAATTTAAATCTACTAAACAGATTATTTGTCTCACTGGCACTCTTATCTTTATGTTTCACACCTCAGAATATTCTCAAGACTTCATTTTTAGAATCTTCATTTTTAAAAATTCTCAATAAATGTTAGAAAATGTGTCGGTTTTTATTTGATCTGGGAAAATTATTTTAATGGACTGTTTTACATAGTCCTGCCTCATAGGGTTGTATCATCGGTATACTGCTTAAAGGTGTGTAGAGGGTGCAGATGCAAGTAGTGGTTGAAATCTTGTAGTGCTGAGGGAAAGATGTCATTTTCCAACGCAGTTAACCAGATGGGACCATTATTGATTAATTCATTGTAATTCATATGCATACTATGTGTGTATATATATTCATGTGTGTATATATATGTATATACACACATATGTACATATGTATATCTACATGTATCTACATATATATCTATATATCTGTCTATATCTATATCCATTTGTATATCTATCTATATCTATATATCTATCCACTAGCAGATGACCTGGTGTTATATAAGACAATGTTTTGTTAACAAATGGAAGGTCATGGTTTATGTTAAGGCTAATGTATACATGTATGTGCATGTACACATAAGAAAAATCTCACATTTCCAGAAAAATAATCTATTTTGTGCTATAACCATTGTTTCATTAGCAGAACTATCAGCGTTTCTAATAGAGTGTTAATAATCACCTGCTTACAGTGGTACCAGGTTCTATGTTATACTTAATATTTCTTTTTGCTCTATGAACTTATATTTTAAGAAAATTGCAGTAGCAAATATAAAATGTAAGATAGGCCATGATATCCAAATACAAAAAAGTTCTCTTCTAATTCTCCCATTTAGTTGAATATGAAACGGGGAATGAATTCAGTAAAGTATAGGAAAAGCTACTAAACATGTCTTAAATAAGCTATAGTTCTGTGTTGGGTAACACAGCGATGTGGAGATGTGAGAGCACACTGATTCATGTTGGTTTTTTTCCATATTTATTTATTTTTTTTTACATATTTAGAACCCTGCTAAGTTCTAAATATGGTTTGCCTATCAGTGATCACCCCAAAACTTGTGGTTTTTATTCTTATGTGAATGTTTGTAGAAGAACATCTTTTTTGGTTAATTGTAACCCCTGCTTCCCTCCCAGTAAATTAGGTGTATGATCTATTAAATTTTTAACACTAAAACTGACCCACAGCTGGCTATGTTAAAAAGCTTCTTTGATTCTGATAGCTCATTTTTAGCTATTTCTTTGAATAATCTGAAAGGTATTTCCCGAAAAAAAAAATATATTACATAGCCGAGTTAACCCAGCTGCATGTTAATTCTTTAAAACAATAAATAATTATATGACATTTGGTTATTTTTAAAAGTAATGACATCAAATAAATTAACTTTTCATTTCATTATACAAAGTCTTTTAAGATTAGTTAGATGATGCTAAAATTCTGTACATCAAAAATGAGAAAAAGATTTGTTTACTTAAAAGATTAATTAAATTGGCTACACATAATTTAAAAGGAACTTATTTTTCCTAAATTCTGACGAAAATAGGGAAAATTGTTTTCATTTACTAATGCCAATGGTTAAAATATGTAACATTTATTGTAGTCTTCTGTCAGAAGCTTCACTATTTCTCAAAACGGCACTATAAAATAATAACTATTGCTATCCCAATTTTACAAATTAGGAAACTGAGCTACAGGCCTCTCAAGTAATACGTCAAAGTGAAGGAAACAAAAGACTCAAATCTTAAGTCCTGACTACAGTTCTATACTCTACCTTTACAGTACTGAGCTATATTAATTTCAGTCCCCTCTCCAGACTTATACAGTGCTTACAGAGCAAACAACAGGCTTTGGAAATTGCCAAGGAGGATGGATTTCTCTCAAAATTGTTTTATAACCATAAGAAGGCACATTTCATGAAATTGTTATTTTCACTTAACATACAAAAAAAATCTGCGTGCTGAAAGTACTGTTCTGCCCTCCTGTATCAAGTATCCTTTGAAACATACGCAGCCTTTGACTGAGCAAAGAAATAAAAGATGGAAGGAAGAGAGAAAAATTCAGGGAACGGCTTTGTTACAGTTTTGCTTTGGGACAACCAATAACCCTTTTCTCTACATGGAAGTTCATTAGACATTTTGGGAACTGTTTTTTTGTTTTTTGTTTTGTTTTGAGACGGAGTCTCACTCTGTCATCAGGCTGGAGTGCAGTGGTGCAATCTCAGCTCACTGCAACCTCCACCTCCTCGGTTCAAGCGATTCTCCTGCCTCAGCCTCCCGCGTAGCTGGGATTACAGGCACGCGCCACCACGCCCGGCTAATTTTTGTATTTTTAGTAGAGACAGGGTTTCACCATGTTGGTCAAGATGGTCTCGATCTCTTGACCTCATGATCCACCCACCTTGGCCTCCCAAAGTGTTGAGATTACAGGCATGAACCACCACGCCCAACCAAAAACAACAACAACAACAATAACAACAAAGAACAGCTTTTTAAACACAACCCAGAGGAGACTAGTACCTAAATCCAGGGCATTGTCTGCCTCGCACCGTGGCTCCCAGCTGTCTTTTTTGGCATGTGACAAAGAACAGGGCTTGACCCATGGTTGACCCTCACAGAGTGGAAGCCAGCAGAGTGAAGGCAGGAAGTTTTAGAAGGGAAATATTTGTTTGTTTGCTTTAATTCGAGTGGAATGTGGCAATCTTATTGCAGAATTCATCTTATTTTATTGCTTTTTGATAGCTTTAAATTTTCTATTATTCCAAAATGTAACCTTTGTGTAAAATGTTTCTAAACACAGGTTTTTTACATTAGTCAGGTTTAATTTTGAGCTGTGACTTGAACTTGACTTTTCTGTGAGCGGTGAAGCTCAGCCCTTGCAAAGCTGGATGGGTTTGCGGTCTACATCTCATCTGCTTTATCTCCTCCCTTTTCCCTCCTACTCCCATGCTGCCGTATCAGTTTTAGGGAAGGATCATGAAATTCTATAAGAGAAGAAAACCAAGTGCAGGCTATAGGGATAATTGGTGACTCAGTCCTGTGATGGTCATCAAAGGGGTCAGTTCCTCCGAAGTGAATCAACCATCACCTGACAGACACATTTAATATTTAAGTGTAATGATGAAAGTGCCCAAGAGCCCCACCGGGTCTAAAGTGAGGTTTCTCCCAGACTGAGCACATTCCTTAGGAAATAGGAATCCTGGTCCCTAATTTATGAATATTTACAATTGCTATCAGCTGATGAACATTTTATCTATTTTCTTGCCCTCTCCCAAGACAATACTTTTGTGCCAGTTTAAAAATATATATAATTTTAAAGTATGAGAGAAACAAGGTAGAGTGATGTATGAAAAAGCACACTGCTTCTGAGTCTATCTTCCCTACGAGTTTAAACATCTAGATTGAAATGCAGAAAAAAAAAAAAAAGACCTGTTCTTCAATGTAGAATTCTCATACTTTAAATGTCTAAGGAAAGAGAAGAATGTTTGTGCTGAATTCCAAAGCAGTGTGACAAAGTTTTTCCTACAAAGTTACTGTGGAAAGAAATTGATGTCTGGCTGGGTGCAGTGGCTCATGCCTGTAATCCCAGCACTTTGAGAGGCTGAGGTGGGTGGATCATGAGGTCAGGAGATTGAGACCATCCTGGTCAACATGGTGAAACTCCATTGCTACTAAAAATAAAATACAAAAATTAGCTGGGCATGGTGGTGCGTGCCTGTAAACCCAGGCACTCGGGAGGCTGAGACAGAATTGCTTGCTTGAACCCGGGAGTTGTAGGTTGCAGTGAACCGAGATTGCACCACTGTACTCCAGCCTGGAGACAGAGCGAGACTCCATCTAAAAAAAAAAAAAAAAAAAAAAAAAAATTGATGTCTATACACTGATAAAAACCACAAATCCTTGAGAATGGGGCAATGCAAATTTCTAGCCCAAATTCTGCTCAGCTTTGTCACTTTCCATTTCAGATGATAATGTCTCACCCTGCTCTTTCTCATGAATAGAGTCTTGGTCTCCTTCTATTTTGGGACTTGTTTTCTAGATGCCGTCTATACCTTACCCTGAAAAGGGATCTAAATATCACTTTTGTGGGAACTGCCAGGGTTAGGGTGAACCCAGTAAACCTCTCTACCCAAACTACCACCGCAGCTGACTGACAGTTCATCTGATCACACTCTTTCCAATCCTGTTCTTATATTTGTTTGACCATTTTTAAGTACACTATTATTTGCTCACATCTACTTGGAAAGTAATCGGCTTGTCAAGAGGAATAATGAAAGGAACATCTTTTTCAAGTGCCTAGGAACTCTGTGCATATAATTTCATTTAAGATGCATTAATCATATAATCACATTTTCCATACTACAAACAAATAACTGAAACTTCTAGAGGTAAATAATTTCCCAGTGCTACACAGCTCACAAGTTGCAGAGGTGGAGTTCAAAGCTAAGTCTGTTTGTGTCAAAGTGCTTGCTCTTCCCTGGCATAATGAAGCATCTCTTTGTGGATGCACTGTCCCATGTGGTTGTCAGCCACTAGTTAGTTTTTACAGTATATCTATAGCAAATATTGTAAGCACTAGCTTTGTTTTATTTCAAGCATCACATTTAAAATAATTTTGGTTAATTTACAGAGTGTGATATGATTTTGGCAAATAGAAGTATGTGTGAGTTTTACTGCAATGGATAAATGTGATAGACTTCCCAGAAGATGAGATTCCAAAGAACCCCTTCATTCATTCATTCATTCAGTCAGTCAGTCGACAACTACTTATTGAATTCCTGCCTTATGCCAGACACTGCGGAGAGATCTGTGAACATACTAGACAAAAATCTCAGCCTTTATGGGATGTATTGTTGGGCAAGACAGATAAACAAATGAATAAAATAAGTACTATATTATATGGCAATAATTGTGTTGGAGAACAATAAAACAAGGAGAAGAAATTTTAAAAGCCATTTTAAGTAGGGGGTATCATGAAGGCCTTACTGAAGGGACATTTGAATAAAGACTTAGAGGAGGTGGGCCAGGCACGGTGGCTCATGCCTCCCAGCACTCATTTGTTTATCTGTCTTGCCCAACAATACATCCCATAATGGCTGAGATTTTTGTCTGGTATGTTCACAGATCTCTCTGCAGTGTCTGGCATAAGGCAGGAATTCAATAAGTAGTTGTCAACTGACTGACTGACTGACTGAATGAATGAATGAAGGGGTTCTTTGGAATCTCATCTTCCGGGAAGTCTATCACATTTATCCATTGCGGTAAAACTCACACATACTTCTATTTGCCAAAATCATATCACACTCTGTAAATTAACCAAAATTATTTTAAATGTGATGCTTGAAACGAAAACAAAGCTAGTGCTTACAGTATTTGCTATAGATATACTGTAAAAACTAACTAGTGGCTGACAACCACATGGGACAGTGCATCCACAAAGAGATGCTTCATTATGCCAGAGAAGAGCAAGAGCAGTTTGGGAGGTCAAGGCAGGCAGATCACGAGATCAGGAGATTGAGACACCCTGGCCAACATGGTGAAACCCCATATGTACTAAAAATGGAATAAAAATTAGCTGGGTGTGGTGGCACGTGCCTGTAATCCCAGCTACTCAGGAGGCTGAGGCAGGAGAATCACTTGAACCCGGGAGATGGAGATTGCAGTGAGCAGAGATCACACCACTGCACTCCAGCCTGGCAACAGAGTCAGACTCCATCTCAAAAACAAAAACAAAAACAAAAAGACAAAACAAAAAAAAACTTAGAGGAGGCAAGGAGGCGGACATTTGGGGAGAGAGTATTGTAGGCAGAAGGAGTGCATGTATGGAGACCATGAGGAAGTTCTCCTCCTGTAATAAGCCAAAGAGAGACTAGTGGGTGATAAGGTCAGTGAGAAAATGTACATTGTATGAAATTCTGTTAGGCCTTGAGGCATTGTAATTACTTTGCCTTTCATGATGAGGAAATGGGGGAAGCCATTAGAGGGTTTTGAACAGGAAAGTGACTGCCATGAGTTATGTTTTAAATGATCACTCTAGCCCACATTTTGAGATGACGTGAAGGTGGAAGCCTTACTTCAATAAACCAAGACAGAAATAATGGTGGCTTAAACCAGAGTGGTGTAATACGGTTGGTAAAATGAGAGACTCAAGTTATATTTAGAGCATGGAGTCTTCTAATCATAGAATCTAGTGATGAGTTGGAAGTGGCTTTGAGAGAGAAGGAAAAGCATCAAGAATGACTTCAAACATTTGGCCTCCATATACTATTAAATGGACTGGAGAATATTAGAGGAGGAAAAGATTTAGTGGGGAGAGAGTAGAGGTGAAGATTAGGATAATCACTTTGCATGTATTAAGTTTGAAATGTCTATTATGCCTTGAGGAGTAATAGACATTTCAAACGTAATATATGCAAATATTGTATAGATAATAGGATATAAAAATCTAGAATTCAGGGGAGAGGTCAAGGCTATGGATAAAAATCCAGAGTCATCTTCATTTATCTGTGTCAATAGTATTGATGAAATCACTAAAGGAGTAAATTTATACACAAAAGAGAAGGTTCAAAGACTAACCTGGGACACCCCAACATTAAGGGGTTAGTAAGATGAAATGGAAAAGAGAACTTCACAAGAGAGTCCCAGTGAGGTCAGAAGAAAATCACCAGTGAGTGGCATGCTTGAATGTAATGAAGATGGTAGGTTAAGAAGGAGAATGTGATCAACTGTGTTAAATAGTGCTGACAGTTCAAGTAAGAGGAGGGTGGAGAACTGACATTAGACTGAGCAATGTGGAGTTTGTTGATGGCCTTAAGGGGAGCACTTTTGGCAGAATTGTGGAGCAAAACTTTTGGAGTGAGTTAGAGAGAGAATGAGATGAACTGGAGATCAGAGAGAATACACAACGATAGAAATAACAAATATTATCATAATAGACTAAAGGTATTATAGCTAGCTTTAAAGATAATTTTTATGTTCATCGCTTTTTTTGACATGATGGCAGTTTCTAGACTTGCTAGAAGACCTTGCTATTGAACATTTTATGAATTAGCATACATATTACTGTATCACTAATTTGTGTTTTTAATATTGTGATAACTATGTCAAGTTAATTGAAGTTACAGTCCTATATTTTCATTTATGCATTTAAAAACATTGTTCTCAGAAAGGATCCTTGTGATTAACTAGTAGTCCTTAGCAAAAGACTACTAGTTTTACGGTCACTCTCAAGATTTCTATAGATCCTCTCCATCTCCTTCTATCCTTTATCAACACTGTCACTATTCTTAAACCTACCCTCCCCACTTTACTAAGGGCACCCACAAAGTGGAATTAAAACTGAAGTTACTATCCACCATAGATCCTATACGATTCTGTTCTGTTCTGTATTTCCCCCTTAAAATTTTATTTTGGAATATTATGCTATGAAGAGATGCTTGCAAATTTAAATGAACCTTCCAATAACTTTCAGAATGTCAAAGATGGAATATGTTCACAATATTTGATTCAATTAACAAATGCCTTCTGTTTTTCTCTTGTAGTCATTTATGAATAATTAACTTGTATTTTCATGCTACATATTATCTGAGAAAAGATCATTGTAATTAGTAATTAGTTCTCTAAAACTTTTTGAAGTTCTTAACTACTTCTGTTTTGCTGTAGGGTTTCAAATGAGGCAAATTGAAAAATTCAATCAGACTTAGCTGGTATTTTCTATACAACATCTGGTTTGACAGCTAGCTCTGTAGTCAAGCTTATAAATCAAAATGAAGCTGACTTGGAAGTGATATAGAAATGCAAAAATGCTCCATGATTTTTGTAGGAGATTTGTGATCATTTTTTATGTTAACGTAATTGAACTAGAAATAAACTGCTGTATTTTAAATTCTACACATTTTCATTGTGAAAATGGTTTTATTATAATCGCTTTATGAAAAATAAAGTTATCTGCAGAGAGATAAGTCAGAGAGCTTGGGGAAAGAGGAGAGAAAGAAATATTTTTAGGGAGTCTGCTAGAGATGAAAAAAAATGTTTCAAATAGCTATGAGGGTCAATACGGGAAACTTACATATCTGGCTTGAAGAGACTTCTGAAAGGAAACAATTATAAACTCAGTACAGACTAGCCTTTGTAGCAGGATCTGTTGTTTGAGATGTTGCCAAGTCATGCTTAGAAACTTAGACATAGGAGTATAGATGTGGGGGGAGTCTTGAGATTGGAGACTTTGCCAAACGACTTTGGTAGAAGAAGATGGGGCTAAGAAAGAGAAAAGAAAGATAGCAGTTTGTGTCACCAAAGTTTCTTACTTTTGAGCTTCTGGTAGGATAGATAGAAAATTAAAGCTAGGAAAGGAAAGAAAGGTGTGCTAAGAAATTAGGATGAGCTCAAGAAATTAGAGATTACAATGAGGGACAAGTAAGTTCAGTTGCACTAAGAGTAGAATGGGGGCATTGGCACAAATGAGGTTGTGGAAAGTTAGACCTGAAAGTAGTTGTAGAAATCATCTACTTTCACCGCTTCATTTTCCAGATTTCCCAGAGAGGTTAATTCTCTTTCCCAAGCTCATGGAAATAACCAGGGGCAAAGCCCTTAGAACTCAGGGGACTCTCAACCTTTGCATATTAGAGTTAGAACTCTCAACTTTTGCATGTTTTTGTTCTCTTGGCCCAACTGCTGCAGAAGTGGAAAGAATGATAATCCTGACTCCTCTTAATAACATAAATGATTTAAAGAAACATCCCATTATTTTTATTGGGCATGAGGATTGAAACAGGAATAAAAATAGAAATCCTGTCTTGGTTTCTAGCTCAAAGAGTTCCCCGATCATCAAGCCAGGCAGTTGGATGCTCTGGAAGTTTTCCCTGAGAATGCTACCATTATCACTGAAGATTTGAGAACATGAAATTCTGTAGAGAGGAAGAGGTTTTGAAAAGAATAAAAGATTGTCAAAAAGTTGAATCTACTGCATTAGGACACTAAGCCAACTTCTGCTGTAAGCTTTTGCCCTGAGTCTGAGGGTGTAAAATAGCAGCAGACTGAAGTTGGTAATTATCACTTTTTTTCAACATCTACCCTGTGGATACCAGTGCTTGGCAGGACCTGTGCAATAGGGATGTGTATAATTAAGAGAGAAGGGTCTGTAGCAAGGCTGTGGGGAGGAGATAATTCATTTACACTCTCTGTCCCTATGTCCAAACAGAAGCATAACTGCCTGGACAAGTTAAATGATATCTGACCTATAAAGGGAGCTTACATGAACCTCCCATTTATCATGTATCTTGAAAGTGCATTTTAAACCTCAAACCTTAGCTCTCCCCATTTTAATTCCCTTCTTTCTTCTTTGAACAGCCATGTTTGGAGGATCTCAAAATGCAAGAGTGTGAGAATCAAAATTAGGATAGTTTGCCCCAGGAGTAGTAGGATAGAGAGAGTTCCTTTGTCAAATTTGGCTCTGGTGCTGGAATTTTAACATGTGTTATTGGCTCCGGGGATTATGTTCTGTTTCCGGCTGAGTGAAAGCTTGCTTTGCTTTTGTTTTCTGTAAGTATTTAATAAAATGGCAGGATTCGCTTACTTGCTTATTGACTTCTTTTGCCTGGGAAACATGCAAATTCTGAACCCAGCTGCACATTTGTGACGAAGAGATAGCTAATAATCTGAGCTATATGCCATTTTTTTTAAAAAAAAAAAGCTTTTTTTTTATTTTTCTACAAGGGCAGAACTATAGTACACAAAGTTAAGCCTTTTAGAGACTGAGTTTAAATCTGCTTTCTATTAATAGCTTTCAAGAGGTTTTCTAAATAACCTTCAGTTTTTTTTGTTTTTGTTTTTGTTTTTTGTTTTTTACAAGAAAGCAGGTGGAGGAAAAAAAGTCCTGTGGTTTGTTAACCAGTAAATGCTAAGTTGCTAAATCTGCCTGTTTTAAATAAATCAGTTGGGTCAATTAGAATATTTATTTTCTTCCTTTCTCTATTATTCAATATTTATAAATGATACTAGAGATGGGTTAAACTTCTGAGACTATCTGGCTCAGATTCTTAATGTTCTGGAAGCTGGTACTGAAGGCCAGCAAGGATAAATGATCAAAATTGCATAGTTTGTGTGTTCAATAACTGCTTTTGGCCCCTCTAGTTCTATGTACCCTTCCTCTGTACCCTGCTCCAGGCCACAGAGGCTGACCTTTATGAAATGCTTCAGAGGGTTCTCTTACTGCTTCTGGTTGCATTTGGCCATATGTAGAATTCATATGCATAAGTCCAGGTGGCAGAAGGAGAGAGAAAGGAGAACTCTAATTTCTCTGGCTCTCTCCATGCCTAGTTTAGTAGTGGCTGCAATGCTGGCGACCATCTCTTCTAAGCACACTTTTCAGCAGTTCTAGCAAATTTTCTCCCTTGTCTTCTGCCTTAGGATGGTGGTGGCATCCTGCTGATGCTCTCCTCGTGTTTCACCATCCTTGCCAGCTCCCCCTAAGTCTGCCTACATTTTTGCAAAGGTTTGCTGGATTAACTTTCTTGAGTCACTCCTTTTGAGTGTGTCATCTGTTTCCTGACAGAATCCAGACTGGCACAGCTCTGGTAAGCACCAGTGATGGGACTGGGACCCAGGACTCTTTACCCTATTCTAACATCCTTCCCACTATGCCCAAGACTATAAGAAAACTTTGTAATCTTCCTTCAGGATCATACACACACACACACACACACACACACACACACACACATACACACACATATATTCTGGATATATTTCTTCTAAAGTATTTTTTACTTGTCTCTCATTTCTACTGTGAAAGAAATGTATTCTTTCATTTTAATAAATGAGCAAATAGTAAATTTAGGATAAAATGATAATAAAATATTACATCTCACTTCTTTTGATTTACTTGGTGAAGCCAGACTGTGGGAGATATCTTTGAAAAAGTTGGTCCTATTGACCAAGAAAGAAAACATTACACTAAAGGCTTCACATAACCTGTTTATTCTCTGTTTCCCACCAGGAGATGGTGTGTCAGGAAATGTGTGATAGATACATGTCATGAATTTAATTTAGACAGAGCTAGGTAGCATTATGGCTGTTTGTCCACTTTTTCCTTTTGAATTATCTTCTATGTTCCTTGGTTTTATTACCACTACTTTTCTTTCCCCAAAGCAAAGCCATTAGGCATTCTTTTTGCTGTGCGCTTATTACATAATTTCCTCAAAAAACTTCTAAACTCTTTTTGTCCTGTAGGAGGATGGAGCCCTTGCCTGATCTCCTAAGGGTTAGGATTAAACGGGATATTGGTTACTGTTGAGCCTGTCACTGCATCAGTTTTCTGGCTTCTCTTAGAGTGTGATTTGCCAAATTCAGTTGAAGTCAGTTAAGCAACCACTTTGGAAAAATACAGATGCATTTTAAACACAGCCAGAGTACTGAGATTTACTCTGCAGGAAAACAGAGCAACAGGTAAAAATAATAAGAGGACTTAATTTCACTCTGAAATGACAGCATTATGCCTTTTGACTATTGACTTTTTGCAGAGAACATTTCACTGGAGGGAAATGACAGCTCTTACCAGCTGCCTGCAAAGCTTGCCTCCTCCTTGCTGAGGAGTAGAAATAATGTAATTATTGTTTATTGCCTGGATGACAATAACTTCCTAAGATTCTCAGCCCAAACTCTGCAAGCCAGTTAACTCTGGATATCAGTTGGTTTTATAGGGTCAGTACATTAACATGATAGCAAGCAATGCCTACTCATTAAGGCCCAATTTACTGTCACTTCCCTTGGGAAGAATCCCCTCTGCTCCCAAAACTCTTATTAGTGGTTTTTCAAACCTTAGTAAGCTTGAGAATCATCTGCTGGGTCTGGCTTACTGAAACACATCCTAGAGTTGCACAAGACAGCCACTGGCCTATCCATTGCCTTTGTGTTAATTAGAAAAGGAGGAAGTCTTTGGGCAGATGCAGCCCCCACATGTAGGAAGTAAGAAGGCTAACAAGCAAGAAGGTTGTTCTTCCTTGGGCAGTCAGGTACCTTTGCAAAATGCACAAGAGCAAAACCAAATGCCACAGCTCTGGGGTCTTAATATTTTTATCAGCTTCTGCAGAATTCCCTTAGAGGCTCTGCAAGTTAGATTTGAGCACCCCTTTCTGGCAGGGCACTACTGCATGACCAGAATGACTAAATTCTACCTAAGCAAATTTCCAAATGCCATGTTGTAGTGTCACTAGAGAAAGATACCGCCTCCCCCACCCCCCGTCAGATCTTGGTGATGAAGGTGAGACACAATGGGCTCCAAGAATATGAAATCCCTCATCTGTGGAGGCAGAAATACTAGGGGAATGGGTGATGTTTATACCATCAACGAAGAAACTCTTGTAACCTAGGGTTTTCAAATTACAGAAGAGGAAGAACAATGGAGGCTGATCTCCAATTTGTGACAGTCTAGCGAGGTGGCCTCAGTGTTGCTCTTATAAATTCTAACTCCGAGAAGTCATGTAGTTATATGTCTATCCACATATCCATTCATCCACTAACATATATTGAGTGTCTACTCTGTGCCAGCTGTTATGAGAGGCAATGAGGAAAACTGGAATTAATGTAGGCTTTGGAACCAGATATGTGCCTAAATTCTGACTCCCTCAAATTCTTAGATACATACTCTCATGCAAGATTATGAACTTTACTGAATTGGCATTGTCATTTGGAATGTATTTTATCACCTACATCATAGGGTGATTGTGAAATCATTTCTATAGTGCCTACTGGGCTTGGTACATGGTGAATAATCAATAATTGATGGATATTATTCAGAGGCATGATATAATGATACCACAAAGTAATCATTGTCTTTTTTTCCCTATTCTGTATTGATGATCTATGTATATAACACCCATTTTCCTGTCTTATATTGTACATGACTCAGAATAAATGGATCTTTTCAGGGAAACAATACTCAGAGTAAGATCAGAAAATACCAAAGGCATCTAGGAAAAGTTTCTTACTTTTCAGAGGTTAGAGGAAGTCTTCCTAATATTTTGTTGTTTAGCATGTATTATGTGATAAGAAATTTGGAAAGACTTTGATAATGCTATATATGTTAATGTACTCCAATGTTTTCCAAAGGATGTTTACATCTAGTATCTTGGTACTTTTCCTGATTGAGATCTGGGCTTATTACTTCCATTTCATATATGAGAAAACTGCACAAAATTACATTACAAGCCAATGACAGTGCTTAGGCCAGAATCCACAGCTCTCGATCTAGTCCAGTAATTTGTCTACTCTTAGCACAAGGCCTATAATAATCAGCCTTTTGTGGGAAGGCCTTGAATAATTCAGCAATTAAAGAAACAAAAAGTAGCAGTCAATTCTGCCAAGGAAGGGTATACCTGGGCTGTGATAGTTTCTCAGGAAATCAGTTAACATTTTGAGGGCTGCTAGCACATTGAATTTTAATTCAAATTTATCTAAAAATAATTTTCAATTGACTTAAAACTTCATTTTCCTTCTGTTGACAATTTGACATAATTTTAACTGAAGCTAATTTTATGTATTCATATTCATCCACTGGGCATGACCAGTGCCTACAGTTTGCCCTAAGAGGTCAGCATTAATATTGTAATCCACGTGAATGATACCTTGCAGGACTGTGTAGTATACAACATGCTCTCCTATACGTGGTAGCCTTGCCTTTGCCTGAATGTGGTCACTCACATTATTTTAGCTATTTTAAGGGTTTTTGTTTCTCCTCTGTAGTCACTGAGGAGCTCTGCAAAAGGAACTCAAGAAGCAGCAACCTTGATTTTTAAATTAGTTTAACTAGACATAGAACAAATTTAAGGTAAGTTTCAAATATATTGTTTACAACATGATTCACATTTGTCTGTCAAATACTATATGGTTATACTCAATTTATAAATTCAGATACTGAAATGTATTAAGAAAAATCTATATATTTCAAATTTCATACTAGAAACTTTATTTTAAATAAATATCTTATGTTTAGGAGAGGCTGGATTTATTGACTAGTAGAGGCGTAAATTTTATTTTTGACCAGCATTTTAAGTTAGGGATAATGATGTATATATCCAGAATGGAAATTACAGCTAATATTTGCAAGCACTTACTATACACCAGCTCTGTTCTAATTATTTTGTATTTCAAAACTTCTGTGATAGTCTTAACAACCTTTTGAAATAGATTTTATTATTATCCTGATTTTATAGCAGAGGAAATGAAGGTTCAGAATGGACGGGTTATTTTTCCAAGGTCACACAGCTCTTCTGGTTGAGATTTGAGCTGACGAGTGTCTGTAGGTCCTGGCCTACAAAGCCTTGGGCTAATTTTTTAAAAAATAAAACCTATATCATCTAATATTATCTTAGGAGGACAATATCCACATGTCATAAAACATATCAGAAGTACAACCTGGATGATATCTATTTTAAGTTTCAAGAATAAAATTATTGTGTAGGAAGCAGATGAAATTCTCTAAGCAATATTTATTTATTTTATTATTTTCATGAGGGAATGTATCTTTGAAGTTTTTGTCTATCTTAGAAACAAACAAAAACCCATGAGTCATCACTAACTATGGTGTGCCAGTAAGCCTGTTTTAAGGAAAGAGTCTTTCTGGAAGAACATGATGGTATGACTTATTCTTTGTTGGGAAAGTACAGAACAAAAATGTAATGTAATCATCACCATTTGATCAAAATATGGAAAATCTTAAAATAAACCTCCTTGATTCATGTATTCATTTTCAACTCTCTCATTTCAGACAACTGGCAGGGAGCATTTACTAGGGAATATTTTTGTCTTTAATAACTTGAATTATTGGTGGGTGCACACAAAGACAATTAGTGACTTCCTTCTTCATAAGAATTACTTTTCTGTGATACCAGAAATGATATACTGGACTGATTTGTGTGTTGCTTACACAAAAGTCAGAAAGATCTTGAGAGAACTAAGTTATCAGCCCATCAGTGAGGCTCAACTGGGTCAAGTTTATGATTAAGATAACAGAGGTCAGACCTGAATAGAAACTTCCACTTGTTTTTGCTGATTGGTTTCTCTGTACACTAGAGTTGTTTCTCAGTAGACTCTGTTTTCCTCAGTGGAAGGTAAAGAACATAGTGGGAATCATATTAATAGTTCCAGTTTTTTGAAAACTACCTGGAGGTCTTCTGTGGAAGTATTTCAAAGGATACCATGCATTCTGAACGGCTAGATGACTCCTGTGCTGGCTTTTGACTCTTAACTAACCAGGGAAGAACCTGTTTTTGTATCAGGCTTATCTTAAAATTGTTGAAATTATATAATAAATTATAAGCAGGGGGCCGGGCGCAGTGGCTCACGCCTGTAATCCCAGCATTTTGGGAGGCCGAGGCGGGTGGATCACAAGGTCAGGAGATCGAGACCACGGTGAAACCCCGTCTCTACTAAAAATACAAAAAATGAGCCGGGCGCGGTGGCAGGCGCCTGTAGTCCCAGCTACTCGGGAGGCTGAGGCAGGAGAATGGCGTGAACCCAGGAGGCGGAGCTTGCAGTGAGCCGAGATCGCGCCGCTGACTCCGTCTCAAAAAAAAGAAAAAAAGAAAAAAAAATTATAAGCAGGGCTAATTTTCAAAATATTTAACAACTAGTAGGACATAAGCACTAACCAAGCAGAAGAGTCCCTGGCTGTAAATAATGGATACACTCATAATAATTGCAAGTCAGGTTATAAAGGAAAATGGATTTTCAGAGAGATCCTCAATTTACCTGACTGTGGCAATGTCAACTTAGCATTAATTGATTTATCTACTATGATGGCCTATATTGCTTAAGTAGTACATAACCATGAAGCACATGCATGTGTGTATGCGTTCATGCACACACACGCACACAAACACACACACACACAGACACACACAAATATGCACACAGTTATTTTTTCCAATGGATATGATATCCTAATGTCATCAAAAGAAAAACAAAAGGGCATACCCTGAATCATCTCTAAGGCCCTTTGTAGCTTAAATAACTTACTTTCTGGCTGCTACAGATGTGTTGCTTATGTCTTTTGTCTCTGAAGATTTGATTTTACCTCCTCGTGAGCATGAAATGTAGTAGCTCTTAGCTTGAGTATAAAAGTGACATCTGTCCCTTTTCAAAGCTTCAGAACTTTTATATGCATCTGGGAAGCTTTGTCCCCTGCATAGTTTCAATTACAATGAGTATTCTTTTCATTTTGGATCTTAGCAAAGACTTTTGCCACTGTGTGGCGGTTTGACAGCTGCTGTACACCCCTCCAGTGGTGGCTGACGTGATTTCTACACCTGTCTTATGCTTAAAAATATTGGGGGGAGGAAATGGACCCAGCATGCTGGAAAATATTGACTTGTTTCCCATATTATGCTTAGCTGCTAAAAGTCACGGATCTGGAATGAGAGGAAAGCCAGCCAATTCATCAGCGTCACTAGCTCCCTCCCTGAAATGTGCTCTGTTTATCTAAACAGTTCTGAGACAGGGTCTTATGTCCATTAAAGATGAAGGTTCAGTGTTATTTTAGGGCTAGACTTGGAGATGGGCTCTCTGAAAAATGTAAACAACTTCATCAGGCCAGGTGAGATGAGCCTATCTTTGTATGCATCCCCTACCTCTACTTTCTGTCCTCTAGATGCCTTTCCAGTGTAGTATTAAATGTTTCACTTGGTAAAATAAATATTCTGAACAAAGAGCAGGTCAAGTAATCCAGTTTCCTTTTTGGGAAAAAAATAAATCACATTCAGGATTAATGGAGAGGAACAAAAGCCAATAGCGTGGTTAGAACTTGGATTCAGGAGCAAGAAAGACTTGGGTTCACATTCCATTTCCTGCCCTATCTCTGTGATCTTCAATATATTACTTAAAATTTCTATGGCTCAGTTTCCCTATCTGGAATATGAGTAAATAGTACCTATCTCATAGATTTGTCCTAAGAATTCAATACGTTAAGGGACACATTATTGCAATGCCTCAAACATAGTAAGCCATTTAAAAGATATGGTGTTGGCTGGGCACGGAGGCTCACGCCTGTAATCCCAGCCCTTTGGGAGGCAGAGGCAGATGGGTCATCTGAGGTCAGGAGTTCGAGACCAGCCTGGCTAACATGGTGAAACCCTGTCTCTACTAAAAATACAAAAATTAGCCGAGAGTGGTGGCATGTGCCTATAATCCCAGCTACTCAGGAGGCTGAGGCAGGAGAATCGCTTAAACCTGGGAGGCAGAAGTTGCAGTGAGCCAAGATCATGCTGCTCCAGCACTCCAGCCTGGGCGACAGAGTGAGACTCTGTCTTAAAAAAAAAAAAAAAAAAGTGACCAGGCATGGTGGCTCACGCCTGTAATCCCAGCTCTTTGGGAGGCCGAGGTGGGCGGATCACAAGGTCAGGAGTTTGAGACCAGCCTGACCAACATGGTGAAAAAAATTAGCCAGGCCTAGTGGCGTGCGCTTATAATCCCAGGTACTCAGGAGGCTGAGAAAGGAGAATCGCTTGAGCCTGGGAGGCGGAGATTGCAGTGAGCTGAGATAGCACTACTGCACTCCAACCTGGGCGACAGAGCAAGACTCCGTCTCAAAAAACAAAACAAAAAACAAACAAAAAAGGGACGCGGTGTGTGTGTGTGTGTGTGTGTGTGTGTGTGTGTGTGTGTATTTAACGTTACGGAAAAAGCTGGCAGTAGGCTTGTGATATATACTGTGCAGCAAGGCAAAATGACTTGTCTTATATTTAAATAAGCATACCATCTATTCAGAGGAAATCTAGCATTCAGAGGGAGTTTCTGCACAGTGACAAGAGAAGTGCTGAATCCAACAGATCAGAATTCAAATTCTGTCTCGTATGATTACACATCAATTCCTTTAGCTATAAAATGGGTTAAAAGACCAACCTCCCTGCACTGTGCAAAGCCTCTAAAAGCTCTCTCTATGACCCTCACACAGTGTGGCCCTTATATGAACTCATAATGTTTTGTTTTTGTAAGGATTAAATGGTTGCAGCTGAGTAAATGCTTTGCATGTAGCTACTAAGGTTGCTTATAATTCAGGAGTAATTTTATACTTTACAGGATGATGCTTTTATATTTCTAATGGTTCTTTTGCTGTATGGAGCCATTCACATAACTGAAAATGGTAACCATTTATTAAAAATATTTGAAATATATTAAGTGCAATGTTTTATGATATGAACTAAATCTCAAATCTCATATATTTTTTGACAAAGATAGAGAAATAAGGATCTTTTGTTTAATATACTAGAGTCTCATGAGACTCTCACAAGTGTGACATTCATGTATTCACATATGATTCTTTAAACAGACATTTATTAAATATATAGTATATCTCAAAGCCTGCCTTAAGCATGTTTAGGATACAAAAAAAAATGTAAGATGTTTTTCCTTCCTATAAAATTTCCCTGAAAGGAAGATAATTATAGATGTAAGTAAATATAATTCAAGTTAGAAAATTTTAATGACTGTAGAAGTAAAATACTAATAATATACAATTAGAGTTGAATGGGGAAGAAAAATGCTATTGGTTGTATCAGAAAATAGTTTATGTAAGAGTTAAATTTGGTTATAAAATATAATTTGTCAAAAAGCAATGTTCTAGGCAGAAGAAACAATTTGAGCAAATTAGAGATAGGCTCTGAAGGAGACGTTCAAAGAATGGCAAATTGTGGTTTTGTTGGAGCATATTGGTATTAAGAGTAATTACATAGAGAAACAGAAAGACTAGGTTGAGTCCAGATTGTGTTAAGTCATGGGGAGATGTTAGGAGTTTCTGAGCTGTGAAGTGACAAGTTTTCTATTCAATGTCTGGCTTTGGGCCCATGATTCTGAACCACTCAGAAATCTAGTAAAATGCTTTCCCATTTCATAGTTACAGTATCCATTCCTCTCTGCACACATGGTTAGAATCACAAAACATGTGAGAAAGCTGTCCTTTTATGTGTGCATTGGGCACACAAGCCCTGTGAAGTTGGAGGCTGCTGCCCCTGTCTAGCAAGTCTGCTGGTATTTGCCAAGCATAAGCAAATGGACTTTAATTTTCACATACTATGAGCATTTGAAACATATATAGTGGTACTCAAATCACATTTAATCATATACTCACTGCAGAATGGACGTTTTCAACCTACTAGGTCCTAATTTTCATATTGGCCATAGTGATTTTTTTTTTTTTTTTTTGAGATGGAGTTTCGTTCTTGTTGCCCAGGATGGAGTTCAATGGTGCCATCTTGGCTCACTGCAACCTCCGCCTCATGTGTTCAAGCAATTCTCCTGCCTCAGCCTCCCAAGTAGCTGGGATTACAGGCATGCGCCAACACGCCTGGCTAATTCTGTATTTTTTTAGTAGAGACAGGGTTTCTCCATGTTGGTCAGGCTGGTCTCCAACTCCCGACTTCAGGTGATTCGCCTGCCTCAGCCTCCCAGAGTGCTGGGATTACAGGCAGGAGCCACCGCACCTGGTCTGGACATAGTGATTTTTAAAGGGGATGTTTATCATAATATTTCCACAACTAATAGTTTCTCAGTAAATTTATTACTGATTTGGCAAAATATGTATTTGAATAAATACAAATCACAGAAATTTGACTGCATTCTTTCATATTACTGAATGGCTCCATTGAACACCTTCGGAATGTTATCAATGCAGATTATAAATATTTGCTAATGTTTGACAATAAATTTGTTATATTTGTTTGCAAGATTACATGCTTTTTCCAGAGTCTCCTAATCAAATAGCTTTAACAGCAAAGAAAAAAAGGATACAATTATAATTTATCTGATCTGGAATTATATCTTTGATCTCAAAATTAATACAAAGCCTGATTAAGAGATCCACACTTGACACCTTCTCCTCCTCTCTTTTACTGAAAAGAACATTTCACTGAAGTATTGTATTGAACTGCTTTATGTTATGATTTATGGGTTCTCATTGAGTTTCTGGGATTTTTTTAACTTCATTTTTAATAGCAGGATCATAGAAATGAAGGGCACAAATATCAGATTTTTATCATTTAATATGTTCAATTTCATCAGTTTGTGTGATTGCATATGTGGGTTACCAGTCCAGGATGGAACACCCCCATCTCATTGTGGTATTCTTCCTGAAGATATAAATTTTATAAAGAAAATGAGCCATGCTATATCTTATGGTTAAGCTCCATAAATCAATGACTCTTAGATAAGTAATACATTAATCAAATCTTCCCAAGTAGATCTTTAATTGAGAGCATTGAAAATAAGAATCGGCCAGTAGTCACAAAGTATCATATAACACATGTAGTAACAGGTTTGCTCTCTTAAAAACGCATCTCCATGTTGTTGCACAAGTGCATTTATCTTTTATCCTATCCTTGATCTAGGTATTTCCTAGATATTCTCCCATTCTGTCCATTTTGCTTGTTGGAAAATATCTTTGGTCAATGCATTCAGAAAGCCTTTATTAAAACATTCTTTGTACATGGTACTACGTTATACGATGCCTCAAGTACCAGGTTTTTCAGTCTATCTGATCACAGTTCACCAAGGGGGCATAATGTGAGAACTATAAGAAGAGCCCTCTCCCTAAAATACACAGTCATGCACCACATAACAATGTTTTGGCCAAGGAGGGACTACATATATGATGGTGATCCCATAAGTAATAATATTGTATTTTTATCCTACCTTTTCTATGTTTAAATATGTGTAGATACACAAATACTTACCATTGTGTTACAAATGCCTACGGTATTCTGTACAGTAACAAGCTATACAAGTAAGTTCCTAGCCTAAGAGCAATAGCCTATACCATATAGCCTAGGTGTGTAGTAGACTATGTCATCTGGGTTTATGTAAGTACACTCTGTGATGTTCACACAATGACAAAATTGCCTAATGATGCATTTCTCAGAACCTATTCCTGTCGCTAAGCGCCACATGACTGCATATTCCTTCCTTGGCCAGCCTGACTTAGTGCCAGTAATTAAAATTTTTTCTTTAACAAATAGTGTATTTCACTGAATTAATCTATATTTTTCCTAAATTTATCATGATTAGAAAAAGAAAAAGAAATATTTGAAAACAGAACAAAAGAAAAAGTATGTGAAACCAAGGGTGAGAAAGGTAGGCCAAAAATACAAATTATAAAGTCCTAGAAAATTAGTCTCTGGAAACTTATTAGTATTTGTCTCTGATACTTTTTGATATTTTCGGCAGGGGAGGGGGAGACAGAGTGAGAGAGGGTGGGAGAGACAAAGAGGGCAGGCTCAGTTGCTTAAATAACAACATATTTTAAAATAGTTATGTAGAAGCAGCAGAACCATTCCCCTTTCCCCATGGACCCTGATAAAGAAAATACTTTGTGATATAGTGAAATGGTAATTTCACTAATGTTCTAATAGTAAAACCAGCTTTGAGTGTGATAGTTATGTTTCTCAGAGTCATTTAATACAGTGGGACCTCATAACAACTCAATAAATGCATCTGTACAAGATACCCCATTAGAAAGTAATCAGAGAGTAATTGGTCCTCCAAGTTACAACACTGTCCTGGGGCCATACCTTGGAAAGATAAAGATTTAGGCATGAACTCCTTGGTGTAAAGTAATTTATCCAAGTGTTTTTTAATACAATCTTTAGGGCGGGCTTTCTAATTTGAAGGCCAGAGACAGAAGGCTCCCCTGGAGAGATTAAGTAAAAGTCAGGGATTTGGGGCTGAAAACAAGGGCAATTTAAAAAGATGATTACCTCAGTGTCTTTCTCGGAGCTGGTTGTGCACATAGCTAGATTTAAAAAGTGCAAAATATTCTAAGATTAAGATTTACTAGCGCCAAGAAAAAAGACTGTAGGAAATTTTTCATTAGCAATTCCTGAGTCATTCATGCTGTGGAATACATGAGACAAGAAGTTTATCAAGAACTTCCAAGTACATATATAGATCCATCGTTTGAATAAAAGAGGGATTGATTCTATGTGTGTGAATGGGTGTGGTGGGGAGAGAAAATGGGGAGGGACAGAGATGAGAAAAGTATAGTTCTACAACTACACTCAAGAATATAGATGAATCTTATAAAACATGATGTCAAATGAGAAAAAAGTGAGACTCAAAGGTACATGCTTTAGGACTGCATTTATGTAAAGTACCCAAACAGATAAAGCTACCCTATGCTGTTACAGGTAACAGTAGTGGTTACCTTGGGGATGGGAATAGTGATTGGAAGAACTAGAGGGGGCTTTGAAGCACTGCTGATGTGTTCTGTTTCTTAATCTGTATCGGAGAACATGAGTGTGCTCAGTTATTCTTTGAGCTGTACATTGACCATAGGTGCACTTTTCTCTATATATATTACATGTCAACAGAAAGTTTTTGTTTAAACTCTACAAACATCTGTCACATATTAAAATATTGCTAACTTAATTATGCTTCTGCTATCCTTTCTCAACTTTCCAGCATGCAGGTGAAAATGTGATCACTATTTCCAGAGAACAAGATAATTATCATTGGATTTCAATTCTTTCCCTCTCTACTTTCTCACAGAATTAATTATCCAGCAGAGTGCAGGCACACCTCATTTATTGTACTGCATTTTATTGCACTTTGCAGATATTACAATTTTACAAACTGAAGTTTTGTGTCAACCCTATTTCAAGCAAGTCTATGAGCTCCATTTTTGAACCGCATGTGCTCAATTCATGTCTCTGTGTTACATTTTGTTAATTATTGCCACATCTTTAAACATTTGCATTATTATTATATCTATTATGGTGATCTGTGATCCGTGATGTTTGATGTTACTACTGTAATTGTTTTGGGGTCTTGCAAACTGCAACCATAAAAGATGACAAACTTAATCAATAAATATGTCCTGACTACTTCACTGACCAGCCATCCTCTATTTCTCTCCCTTACTGTAGGCCTCCCTATTCCCTGAGACACATCAAAGTTGAAATTCCACCCATTAATAACCCTACAGTGGTCTCTAAGTGTTCAAGTAAAAGAAAGTCACATTTATCCCACTTGAAATCAAAAGATTAAAATGATAAGGCTTAATGAGGAAGGCATGTTGAAAGCTGAAATAGGTTGAAAGCTAGACCTCTTGTGCCAAACAGTTAGCCAAGTTGTTAATGGAAATGAAAAGTTCTTGAAGAAAATGAAAAGTGCTACTCCAGTGAACACATGAATGATAAGAAACCAAAACAGACTTATTGCTGATATGGAGAAAATTTTAGTGGTCTGGAGAGAAGATCAAACCATCCACAATATTCCCTTTAAGTCAAAGCCTAATCCAGTGTATAACCCTAGCTCCTTTCAACTCTACAAAGGCTGAAAGAAGGGAGGAAGCTGCAGAAGAAAAAGTTGAAGGTAGAAGAGGTTGGTTCATGAAGTTTACAGAAAGAAGCCATCTTCATAACATAAAAATGCAAAGTAAAACAGCACAACACTTGAAGTGCAAGTGATGACGTAAAAGCCGCAGTAAATTATTCAGAAGATCTAGCTAAGATAATTGATGAAGGTGGCTACACTAAACCACAGAACTTTAACTTACACTAAATTATCTTCTAGTGGAAAAAGATGCCATCTAGGACTCTCATAGCTAGAGAGGAGAAGTCAATGCCTGGCCTCAAAGCTCCAAAGAACAAGCTGAGTCTCTTGTTAGAGGCTAGTGCAGCTGGTGACTTTAAGTTGAAGCCAGTGCTCATTACCATTCTGAAAATCCTAGGGCCCTTAAGAATGGTGCTAAATCGACTCTGCCTGTGCAATGTAAATGGAACAGCAAAGCCTGTGTGATAGCACATGTGTTTATAGCATGCTTTACTGGACATTTTAAGCCTTCTGTTGAGTTCTAGTGCTAAAAAAAGATCCCTTTCAAAGTATTACTGCTCATTGGTAATGCATCTGGTCACCCAAGAGCTCTGATGGACATGTACATGGAGATTAATGTTGTTTTCAGGACTGCTAACAAAGCATCCATTCTGCAGCCTATGAATCAAGGAATAATTTTGACTTTCAAATCATATTATTTAAGAAATATCTTTTATAAGTCTCTTGCTGCCTTGAATAATAATTCCTTTGATGGATCTGGGCAAAGTAAATTGAAAAGCTTTAAGGTAAGAGTCACCATTCTAAATGTTGCTAAGAACATTCGTGATTCATGAGAGGAGGTCAAAACATCAACATTAAGAGGAGTTAGGAAGAAGTTAATTCCAACCCTCATGGATGACTTTGAGGGGTTCAAGACTTCAGTGGAGGAAGTAACTGAAGATGTGGTGGAAATAGCAGGGGAACTAGAATTAGAGATAGAGTGCGAAGATGGAATGGAATTGCTGCAACCTCATAATCAAACTTGAATGGATGAGGTGTTGCTGCTTATGGATGAATGGAGAACGTAGTCTCTTGAGATAAAATCTCCTCCCTGTTGTGAACATTGTTGAAATAATAACAAATGATTTAGGATATTCCATAAACTTATTTGATAAAGCAGTGGCAGAGTTTGAGAGGATTGACTTCAATTTTGAAAGAAGTTCTACTGTGAGTAAAATGCTATCAAATGACACCACATGCTATACAGAAATCTTTCATGAAAGAGTCAATCAATGCAGCAGACGTTCTTGTTATCTTATTTTCAGAAATTGCCACAGGTACCTCAACTTTCAGCAACCACCACCCTGATCTGTCTGCAGCCGTCAACATCAAGGAAAGACCCTATACCAGCAAAAAGATTACAACCCTCTAAAGGATCGAACACTTTTTAGCAATAAAGTATTTTTAAATTATAAGCACATTGTTTCTTTGACTTAGTGCTACTGAACACTTAATAGACTACAATACAGCATAAACACAGCTTTTATATTCACTAGGAAACCAAAAAATTTGTGTGACTCATTGTGATATGCATTTTATGGTGGGGTTCTGGAACCAAACCTGAAATATCTCTGAGGTATGCCTGTATTTGTTTTCCCCTGCTGTACAAAAGTACAAAACTGTGTTTAAGTAGCATGTTTAATTCTTGATGCCATTATTACCACATAGCATCTTTATATTGTTATACAAAATGCCTCGCCCTGAGGGTTTCTCAAGGCTGTGCTTAGTGTTAACTGGAAGCCCATGCTAATACTGAAAAGAAAAGGGGGGCTGGTGGATTTGGGATCAGGGTCTAGATAGGCTTCCCAGGATTTCAGAAAAAAAAATTAGAACAGGAAAGAGTATCTTGAAGATACTCCATAAAAAGACAGTATTTTTGAGTGGTATAGTCAGTTTCTAATTTAAGAGTAATTTCTCTCTCACATGTGTTGAAGTGTAAAAAAAAATCTAATAAGATTTAACACTTCAAAGTCATTAACTAATTAACTAATGAATCCACACAACAGCTCTATGAGGTTTGTGTTAAATATCTACCATTTCACAGATCTTGTGTCATTTAGAAACTCTTCTAGCTTTTTTCGTCTCTGCTCTTTTCAAAGTCTTTAAAAAGAATGAATTATTTTCATGTCTTCAGTGAGGGACATGTATCAAATCTGTCTCTTGAGAAAATTCAACGCTTTGTGAAGTAAATTTCCAAAACCAGTCAAATAACTCAGTGATTTTCCTACTAATATGACTCCAAATTTCTGATATCCTTTGCCTTCTATTTTATTTTGTTTGCCCTGAGAAGAAAGAAAAATCAACATATGTGCCTGCACATAATAGGTGCTCAATAAATGCCCATTGGAATTCTTCCTTTGTAACTCTTTGAATAATTTGCTTTTGCTTAATTTAGCCATCATTCACAGACTGTATTGGAAGTTTTAAAAACAGAAATGTTGATATTGTGTTTTCTTCCTTCAAATGCCTAAATTATTTTACACTAGAAATGTATTAGTTACTAAGTTATCAGGCCATTTTAATTTACTGTAATAACATTAGCAAGCTCTCTTGAGTGCTGAGTATGGGAAAATGTGATATGTCCATGTTTGGGATAGAGAAAGGAAAGAGAGAATGAGAAAGTGAAGAGGGAGAAAAAAGGGAAAGAGAGACACACATGCACACACACAGACACACACACACACACACACACACACACACAGAAAGACAGACATTATGGCAATGTTTTAAAGAGAGATTTGTAGGATAATGCAACCAATTCCTCAAGTAATGTTTATGAAATGAAAATGATGTTGAATTACTAGAAAAAACACAATACTAACAACAGCATTTTTCTGTTGTGTTGCTGAACAACATTGTTACAGAGGAATACTTAATACAGCAAGTCCATTAAAGGATATTAACAGAGGGCTTTCGAATTGCTGGTAGATCCTTTTCAGATTTGATTTAATAATGATTGGTAAGCGTCAAGGACGTTTAACCATTTTTGATGTATTGCAAACTTGGCAATTTATGTGTTTAATGTGAGAATGTCCACTTCACCACTTGAATCAACTTGCTGCATTGTGAAAATATCTAGCAAACGACAGGAGAAAACGAACTTTTATTGAGCATCTGCTGTGCCTGCAAACATCTTATCTCAGTTTATCCTCAAAATTGTGCTGGGACATGAAGTATTGTTCCCATTTTACAGATGAGGAAACTGATGCCATGCCATGCTACCAGGCTAACCACAAACTGCACCCCAGGTTTATTTAACTTCAGGTCTAGTCGATTCAAAGTCTGCGATCTCCCTCCTATACCATGTAATGAAACTGAGTCTTCCACGAACAGACTTAATTTGAATACCTTTAAAACTCTGACAGAGCATCTATCTTAAAGTGGTTTTTCAGGTATTCATATGTATATGCTGATGTACTGATATAATAAGAAACTTGGATATAAGAACCTCTTTTGTCATTTTTTGCTTTTGTCTTCTAAAATATCATTTGTGTGCTCCCTCTTTCAGCCACACTCAGCTCACGCGGCTTGAATTCTGGCTGGCACGGGCAGTGCGGTCAAGGCTGCAGCTGTTAGCATCCCCTCCTCCCATGCTCATCATGAGTTCTGCAAATGAGCCCTGCAGACTGATATTGCGTTCTGCAGTTTATTTGACAAATAGCTTTTGTGGCCTTTGATTTTTTCAGATCACTTATAAATTCTAGCAACAGACAGGTTGTTTGTCAGATTCAAATTCCATACGTTTGAAAGGAAAGAGGTGAAGATTCCTGTGTTCAAAGTGGACTCTAACCTTAAGATTTATTTGTAAATTTTTCTTAAAACTACCTTGAGAGAAACCCAAGATATTCTCCTGGCAGTGCCTAGTTGCAAATTATTTCTATCCTTATGTCATAAATATTGATAATATGTCTTTTAAAATGCACTCGAGAAATATATTTTGTGTTTTTAGTGCTGGATTTTAGTGAGTCAAATTGTGTTCAGGCAGTATGCTTGCCTCTTCACGTTCTGTGTGACACTGGAGTAAAATGGAGACTTGGGTCATTCAGCTGCAGGCTCTAAGAAAGTCTGTTGTAACTGTGCATTTTAATTAACCGACTCAGCTGAGGAAATATTGTCTCTCTACTGTGGTGTAGCTGTCTGCCTTGTAAAGTACCTCCCTGGATAAACAGAGGACTTTTATGTCTTAAACTGCCTTTCCCCCCATCGTCTTTAAGAGTATGTTGGGCTTTCTCTTTTTTATTAAATTACAGGTGGAGAAGGTTTAATTAACTCTAAAATGATTCTTCAGCAAACTTAGTTGCATTTTTTTACAACACTTTGAGCTATGATCTAGTTACTGCAGGCTGCATACTGTTATTGGAGCGCACAGAAACATTTAGAAACCTAAATCTGTTTTGTCATATTACCAGAGATGGCATCTGAGCTTGGGTACAGTTGAAATACAAATTGAAGATCAGATAGGTTTTTTGTTTGTTTGTTTGTTTGTTTTTAATCAATTAGTGTGCCACTGTGAACTGAGCTAACAAAATGGGAATAATTTAACCATTGCTTACTTTTGTACAACACACTGCTGGATCTTAAAACTGAATTGAATATGAGGAGATAGTCATAGTTCAAGGAGTTATATGCAAATTTGACCTCTGGAAATATAATTTGTAGGTCTCATATTTAAAGTTGCTGAACACATTTTGTCAGAAACTTCTTGCTTCTGTGATTAGTTATAGATTAGTTAACCGCTGGGCTTCTTTTATTCAGTCATCATGAGACACTCTATAATATATATATATATATGTGTGTGTGTGTGTGTGTGTGTGTGTGTGTATATATTTTTAAGAGACATGATCTTGCTCTGTTGCTCAGGTTGGAGTGCAGTGGTGCAATCATAGCTCACGGTTATCTTCCCTGGACTTAAGCAATCCTCCCACCTCATCTTCCAAGCACGTGCTATTACACCCAGGTTTTCATTTTTTTTGTAGAGATTAGGCCTTGCTATGTTTCCAGACTAGTCTTGAGAGCTCAAGTTATCCTCCTTGTCTTGGTCTCCCAAAGTGCTGGGACTATAGGCATGAGCCACCCACCACACCCAGCCTATGTGGAATTTTTGAATCTAAAGTAGACTAATGAAAATTACAGAACAATGGTTTTCCATCTTTTCAAACTATGTGCTATGGAGTCCAGGATTCTCTACCTAAGTTGGACCAAGCAGATTCCAGTACTGAAAGCAAAAACAAATACAAAACCTAGCTACCTATTTTAGTTGTTCCTCTTTAAAAAGAATGAAAACAAAGAAGAATTGAAACAAAATTAAGTAACCACTGGGCATATCTTAAGCAAGAGGGATGGATATAGGGGTAAGAAATGATGCAGTGACCACAATGAAACCATGGAATGGATAACAAAGAGAGAACCTGAGGATTGCAGTTCTTGTAAGATTGTTACAAGTACAATGAAATTCATTTGGAATTTCAAATAGAAGGTAAAAAAATGGACTGCAAGGTTCTCAAAAGTCCTTATAACTACAAGTTTTTATAACTAAAGAGAAGTTTTATTTCAATTTGCTTATTACGTATGTTCCAAAAAGGAATCCAGATGACAAAGGTTACCATGGTCCAGAGGCTGACAAATACTTCACATGAAAAGGGATATGGATGGTCTATAAGTCTGTCCTACCTTACAAATCCTAATTAAAATGCAACTTAAAATATATTATGGAGGAGGTCATTTTTATTTCCAAAATTAAACTATAATTTATAAAATTATAGTTCTTCATTTATAGGCCCAAACAAGAGTTGAATACAAATAGAATTTTTCCTTCTTTTACATTAAATTATTAGACAGTGTCATTTTAATTATTGCTTTCATCAGAGATAAAACTATTAGTATTTTTCTTTTAACTCAGCCTGAAGGTATATATCCAAGTTGTATAGATTGACTTATAAATAAAAGTTGGATAGAAAGAAAAATTGAAAGAAATTTTAAGTGGAGATGAGAAAGAAAAAAGAAATTTAGTGCAAAGGAGTAAAGGAATGAACAGGAGGGAGGAAAGGAGAAACTCAGAAAAGGGAAGATGCTTCAGTTCTGTATGATCTAATATGCCTTCTGCATGATCAGTGTTTAGGAGGTAAAAAAGATGAACATTACTACTTGTCAGCTTCTGAGGGTTGGAGGCCTCCAGTAAAGTAGTTACTTTGGAAATGTGTAAAATCAGAGGACAAAGACCTAGTTTCTGTCATAGTGTAGGGTGTTCCCTTGGTGTGGATAAGAGAGGAGAGGCCTCAGAATGCGTCTAAAGCCGAATCCTTGCAAACCTGGGGTTGAGATAAGGAGACATCCAAGCTAAAGAGCAAAGGACCTTTCTCAGGAGGAGGTGGACAGGGAGCGATCACAAATGTATGGCTTTTAAACAAACGTTGACTACCCAGCCTCTACAAAAATGAAGGTGTATTCTCAGCTAGACTTAAATATTATTTCTTTGTCTCAATTTTTGTTAGCTCTTATTCCCTTTAACATATCCCTCCAAATGTTCATAGCTTTGGTAACTCTCACAGGAAAAAACGATTGGTAGAGTATTCACAACACACAAGCAATTTAAATCAGAACATGATCCTTTGAAATCGTATTTTCCTAAGAATACAATTAACCTTTGAACAATATGGGTTTGAGCTGCATGAGTCTACTTACACGCGGATTACCTTCCAACTCTGCTACACTGAGACAGCAAGACCAACACCTTCTCAGTCTCCTCCCCCTCAGCCTACTCAACATGAAGATGCCAAGGATGAAGACCTTTAGGATTATCCATTTCGCTTAATGAATAATAAATATATTTTCTTTTCCTTATGATTTTCTTAATATTTTCATTTTTCTAGCTTACCTTATAAAATACAGAATAAGATACATATAACATATAAAATATGAGTTAACTGACTTTATATTATCAGTAAGCCTTCTAGTCAACAATATGTTATTAGTAGTTCTGGGGGAGTAAAATATTATATATGGATTTTTGACTGTATGGGAGGGTTTGTTCCCTTAACCCTCACATTGTTTAGTGGTCACCTATAATTTTTGAAGCCCATTCAATGATAAATGAGAAGAGTGTATATAGTGAAAAAGTGTATATTAAATTAAAACTTTAAAAAGCTTATATTGACTACATAAGGAAATATGAGGTTGATACAATTAAGTTTCCATAGAGTTGAAATATTTACTATAGATTATTTGCAACAATAACTTTATAATAATGACCAGAAAATCAATTCAACAACATCTGTCATGCATAAAAGACTGTATCAATCACCACTGGAAGAAGAAAGAAAAGAAGAGATTATCCATTTCCTCAAAATGCGATGCAAACCCATTAATAACTCTAACATAAGGGTGACTGTGATGCAGTCTCTGGGAGAGGGAAAAAAAAAAAAAAAAAAAGCCAAACCAGAAAAGAGGGAAGGACAAGATAAGATTAATAAGACATCTGGGGTGAGTAGAATTTGATCTATTCTGGAAAGGCTCAGAAATTGACAGGAGGACTTGGGAGGGAGGAAAGGCGTTTCTCACAAAGGAAATTGCTTGATCGAAAGCACAGAGATAGGGAAGCATGGGCTACTTTGAGAACCTGCCAGTGGTAGAGCATGGGAAAGGGTAGGGCAATAAAGGTGGATGTAGCTGGGCTTTGTTGGGAGGCTGAGGACATTGGTTTTATGTACCACCATCACTCTTCAGTATTAACTATGTGCCCAGATGCCCTTGAGCTTATGGAAATTTAGATTCTATTTCCTGAAAGTCCACCAGGAGTCTGTTATTCAAAATAAAAGTAGGCAGTGTAATATGACTATTAAACCACATTGTGATACTGAGATTTTTAGCAGTTGGAGCTAATGAAGGGAAGGAGAAAGTATTATGTGCCAACTTTCATATTAAATGATTTTATCTACATCATCTCATTGAATCTTCATAGGATCTTTGTATTATATATGAAATGTACGTGGAAAAATATTTAACAAATGCTGATTCTTTGGTTTCTTGAAACAATCCCATGATAACTACATTTTTACACATTTTTATTAGGATGATGATGTTGAGACTTAAGGTTTCAGTTATTAAAATCCCAGAAACAGAATTCAAACTAGTTCTTCCTGGATCCATAGTCCAAGTTCTTTCTAGTATACAATGTTGTCTCTCCGTGAAAAAAATCTGAGGAGAAAGACTTTGTATAATGGCAATTCACTGAAAAAAAAATTCTCAAATACAGTTTACTGAATGAAACATGGATTATTTACCCTGCCTTGGCTCCTTTGGAAAGGCCCAAACTCATGTTTGAGAAGAATACCGAGGAGTCTATACAGGATGATTTCAGAGCGCTTTGCAAAAGTCTTTGCCTCCAGAAGCACTTTCCCCAACCCTGCTGGCTATGCCTGCTCTTAATATATAACTTCCTTACCTTTAGCTGAAGGCTTTTATCTCTATTTAAAGGTGAGTGCCCTTGGAAGGGACAGTAATCCTGCTCTCGCTCTGGGAGCAGACGTTCGATAAGGCATAAGAAACTAAGAAAGCTCTGGGCACCACTGGATGGAGGAATTTCAATATGGATACTACTTCGAAATAGAGAAAATACATGGAAATGGGAGGCTGAGAAGACACAAGGCAGATATCTCAGACTTGACTAGATTGCACTGTACAGTTAAATCTAGTCCATCTGTCTGATGACTCCAACCATGAAACTGACTCTGTGACTTTCTGACAGGATCAACATTTGACTGGGAATTCTAGAAAAACAGGCAAGGCAGTGCACTCAAAGAATTGAGAAAAGATCTGCAGGCAGAAAACAACACAAAAACAAAACAAAACAACAACAAATAAAAAACAAAGCACCAGGAAAACCTATTAGAAATGGCAAAATAGAAGGGACATCAGGCTTAAATTTAAGAATGTGATGGCAAACTTGAGGGAGGGTAAATTAGCTTTCAAGAAAGTGAATTACAGGATCGTCATCATTTGTTTTTTTTTTGTCTTAACATTAAGAAATGTATAATGTGAGCTTTTGGCTATTTTGAAATCTACCTTGACTTTCTCTTTTCATCTATATCTAGCTTAATGCTCTTGCATTTTAGTGTAAACAAATAAAGACCCCACACATCTCTGTGTAGACCATAAAACTGACCAGAGTGGAGCCCATAAAAATATACGTAGATTTTTACATTTTATTACTTAGTCCTCCCTGTAAAAGTCCAAAAGATTAAACACCTGCTGCTTTTTAATGAATGACATGAAATGGGCTGGAGTGGGTGCCACAGGCTGGAAGGAACACTATACTGGCAGATTCGACTTTAACTAGCAGAGGGATGTTCTAATGGTAAATCATTGGAAATTATTTCCTAAAGGGATCTGGAGATGTATGATTTGGCTTTGAGAAGCCTTCGTGGGTGGGATATTAATTATTTTAGGGCAGTCCTATAAAGAAGTGAAAATGTATAGGATTAATGAGTGAAACTGATAGGAAGACAGACTCAATATAAAGGGCTCTGTTCTTATATTTTAAGGAAAACTATCTGAGTTTACTAAAGGCATAAAAGGCATTTTATCAAATCGTTAGATAATATATACAAATTCCTGGTACATAATAAGGACTCAATTGTACCCAAATATATTCACCTTATAGGAAAAGTATTCACCTAATGGGAAAAATATATTTTTTCTAGGCATGTAAAACCTGTCTACCTTGGTGGAAATACAAATACTTATGTAATATTTCCTCTGCCATATTAGGAAGATCTTTAAATATTCCATTTTAAAAATAATTCAGTGATGTTACCTAACCCTCTATTGGAGGCAGTACACAAACCAACTATTTATACCTTTCATGTTAAAATTTTGTATACATTGGGCAAAATCCTTTTCATAAATTGACAAGTACATGCCAACACTAATCTCAAAGTCCTTAGTTAGTTTTAAACTTCTTGGAGAGTTTTCAACTATGGTAAACTTCCTAGAGTTTTCACTGTTATAACTATTTTCACTGTTGTAACTCAGAGAGTTTTCACTGTTGTAATCTTATCACACGTTTGTCAGAATTTTAAAAGCTACTCCACTTCTTCAATATCAACATGATGCATTCTACAAGTTTCCTTTAAAGCTCTTAGATTCTGGTTGAACGCATGAAAGATTAATGAGGGAACTTATAGGAAGACAGTCAATATAAGGGCTATGTTGGTAAGCATATTCTTTCTTTTAGAAAGTACATAGATCTATATTCATGACGAGCACATTTTTAGCTACATGAGGACCACCCAGTTGAACCTATGAACACCACTCAATGTAGCGTAGCCTCATGATACTGTAGCTTCACTATCTGATGGCATTTTCTTTCTACTCCCACTTCATTAATAAGCTTTAGCACCAAGAATGCTGAATAAGGATTTACATTTAATTGAAGCAATTTCCTCCTTACCGACAAAAGGTATTTTCCACCCTGCATAGATGTAATTGATATGATGAAATGTCAACAAAATTGCCTTTGCTAAATGTAGTATTTACCTTATTATTTTATATGCCAGACCATAAAACTGTATTTTACCCTTGAGAAGACAAAATTCTGATTATTGAAAAGAGTGTTTCTGATTGGTGAAATACAGTTGAGTACCCTCATACATAAAGTCCTATACTTTGTTTTCTAGGAGTTAGCTAATTAAGAGGAAAACAGTAAGCTTTAATAATTTGTAAGACTGTAATTCAACTATAGATCCTATTTCTTCAATTGAAAATCAGAATATACTGTGGAGGTGTTTTATAGATTGTAGAGGAAAGAGAAGTGTCAGCCAGCTTTGAATTTGTTGTGTCCTAATATTTAATGCAAGTGTGTAACTTTTCTTTTGGAGATAATGCTGCCCATTTGAGCAGAATGACTGAATTGTGTTGGTTTATAAAGGTAGACATTTTTTTGTTATATAGGAATTAGAGACTCTTTCAAATAAGGAGAACAACAATTTAAGAGTGGGAGAAAGGAATAAAGGAGAATCCTGCTTGGGAGAAGTGGGGGCCCTTAAAAATAAAAAGAAAACATGGAGAATTGTTAATAAAGTTATTAATTATCATAACAACATTTGCTGGAAATGACAAGATAGAAGCTCTTTTTTTCTTTTTTTCCCAATAAAATGGATTATTATTGCTTATGGAAGTTCTGTTGTTAGAAAGTATAATTGTAAAATACATTGTACTTGCTTAGTCTTATACCATGTCCCACATATTCCTGTTCTGTGTTTCTGGAATTTTCCTCACATGTTCAGGAGCCCTAACTCAAGAGCATCCATTCATGACCCTATTAAGTTAAAATGGCATAAAATTCACAACTGCTTCCCCACCTGAAAAACCATCATCCTCTCTCTGATCTTTAGCTATGCCATAAGAAATCAGTTGTCAAAGAGGAACAGTCTGTGTCTTGTTAAATTCCAAAAATTTTGAGAATACACCTGCTACTTCATATTGGTAAGAGCAGCCACATCCAGTGGAGGAAGCTTTTGGTCATTCTTTGATGAATTAATGATGTAATTTTGCATAAGCAATGACATAGAAAAGAATGTCCCTGTACATTTATGCCCCTCTTTATCCAGTGATTTTTCAATAATTACAATTGATAAAGTCAATAGTAATTTCTATACTAAGAGGAGATCTTGGGCACAGTCTTCCACTGGAGTGCCCAGGGAAGAAACATCAGAGCAGATATCATGTGACCGATACCTGGAATGCGTGCTAATCCTACAGTAACATGTTATATGCAATTACTTTTTGCTCAATAATGATGTCATGTTGCCATATAAACATTATATTGATCCAGTGTAAAGTCAACAAGGAATGAACACAATGATACTAGAAAGGGAGTGGACAGGTAAACGTCCTGATTGAAAGCCCTTGCTATAGTTACCTGATTTGAAATACAACTAGAATTTTTAATGGGTTTGATGAGTATTTGTTTTAGTGTTCCGTGGTCAGTGTCTTTATGTCTGTTGTACATTGTGACAATCAGTGTAAAAATCATAGACTTAGATAACATGAGGTGAAAGAAGCTGTGTCTATGTGAAAACAGAAAGTCACAGACAAAGTTCTAGACTTGTAATGATGTAAAATGGGCTTGGGGTTCTGTAACATAGAGGTTACTGATTTCTTTTTGGCTCATGCCAAACATAGAACAATGAACCCCACTCAGTATCTCACTAAGTGCTTTTTGAAAAGAAGAGGTAGTTGCCATTTTAGAGTTTACAAAGTACTTTTCACATTTCGTCCTCCTCATAACCATGAGCAGTCAATAGTACACATCTGTTGTACATATGAGAAACTTCAAGTTCAGAAAAGCCAGGAAATTTACCTGCGATGTCTTGATTAGCAAGTGTCAAAGGAACTTGAATTTAGGTCTTAATTTCTAAGGCCCATATTCTACCATGCCTGGCTGTCATATTTTCCTCAAATGAAAAATAATAATAAATTATTGTTATTTAGATTTTCTTGGTTGTATTTTATTATATTCTAGCCAACTAGCCAAAATCATCACCAACTTTTGGAGGCTAAAAGAATTTGGGTCCAATTCTGTAGGCTATTATGATTCGGAAAGCAGTCACTTTCACCTGTTGTATTATTATCGTTTCTTTAATTCGTTTTCAATTAGTTTGATACAAGCTATTTAACATCCATTCATTTTACTTCACTTAAAACTTATGTCATTCAAATTTACCCAAATATGCTTTTGTGCTCATTGTTTCCCAAAACTGCCTCTGATTTTTAGCGTAGGGAGCTAGGAGAATACAAGAATAGCAAAACCCCATGGGTTTGCTACAGATCTGGATTCTAATGACAATCCAGAGCAAAAAGGAATAGATGAAGCAACAGCTTCTGAATTTTTTATTTCTCATGGCTCGATTCTTACTTGCCATGTCTGGAACTCACTTTGTCTCAGGCTTCATGACCTGATGCTGTTTCTGATGCAGTCTAATCCACACTTTAAATAAACGATTTGAGTTCTCATTTTGGTAAATGTCAAGGGAAGAAAAGATATTTCATGCACCTACAGCATCCTAAAACCTCTTGCCAAATCCATGAATCTGACTCTGCATTATCCTTCCCCAGAAGGAGAGCATAATTTCATTATCCATGAATCATCACCTCTTAGACTGTAACATCATTGTCAGAGAGCCTAATAGAACCAGTGTTCAGCTAACTGAAAAGGGGGAGGGAGGGAGAAAGCGCTGGGGCAAAGCACAGGTCACTGGCACAATCAGCAAACTGAGAGTTCTAAAGCCGGAAGGGGAGGCCCCCTCCCTTGACACCTTTGACATATCTACTGACCAGTGAATAACTAATGCCGACTCTTGATTTAATATTAAAATTTGTTTTTCCTACCTAAGTTGTATGTATCTTGCTGATGAAAAACATTAACCCCTTTAATAAAAATGTCAAAATGTTTACCCAGCATTGATGAGCATAAGCACTTTAAAATATTTCTTATCTATTCTTATTGCATTATTACTCGCTTTTCATCTTTGGACACTTTTTTCTAGCCCTCAGTACCAATTCTATGGCCTCTGTTCCAGTATTACTAAAAAAGTCAAAATGAAAAGAATAACATTAAAAACTTACATTATAATTATATTTACCAGAGAAGTTAATTAAATAAAATTCAAATCTGATTTACTAGTCAAAAAAACATATGTTGTAAACCACATTTACACAAGGATTCAGGATAAAAAGCTAAAATGTGTGAATAGCTGTGGTTAGTCTAACTAGCCACTAGAGGTCACTGCTGCTCCATAGAAAGACAATTTATTGCCTGTCTACTTAGGTAGTTCACTCACCAAATCAAGTGAAAAATGGTGTAAATTCTTTGAAAAGATGTAATATCAACATCCTTGGAAAATACAAACTCATTTAAATAGAATATATCTTGCATAAGTATTGCTTACAAGACTGTGGCACTGGGACTATTAACTACATGCTGTGGTAGCACTCTCTGTACTGGGGTTAATAAAAATGGAAAAAAACCCACATGCAGTTTAGAGACTAAATTCCATTTCTTCTCTGTTTTGGTAAAGCAAAGTATTCTGTGTTCTGTTGTATAGTTCAACAGGTCAGGCTTTTTTTTTTTTTTTTTTTTTTTTAAACTGTTGTCACCTTTGAGGAAGTCCAATATTTTATGTAAATACATACTAGAAACATAAATATCAATCACATTTCTCTAATCTGCATGAACTTGAAATATTTATACGAATAGATTTATGATATATAGTCCAGAAAGTACCATGAGATGGAGGTGAGGCAACAACTTTTGAGCAGTAGACTATTTGGCAGTTGACTTTTTAAAATTTACAGTGGTAAACTAGTTATTGTTAAATCTACAAGAATTATATATCTGTGCTCAGAAGATACTGAGAACTACCGAGTATTCATTCTCAAAGAGTGAGGAGGAAGAAAGAACTTTTTTCCCATAATTTAATGTGCCAAATCAAAATGAGTTTTACCACCTAAGGGATTTTATTTTTGTTCTTATCTATTATTATGTTTATAAGTAAAGTTAGCCATTAAAAAGTGACCAGCTTTCAAAATATTGGCGATTCATTTAGTGTTATATCATATTTTATATACCAAGTAGCTTTGAATTTGAGAAATGCTTTTCAATATAGCAAGCATATTTTATATATACTAGTAGCACCACAGCATCGAGAATATGCAATAATTCAAAAATATAAGTATACATTGCCTAAATATATTTGGTATCCATCACAAGTAAGGCAGAAGGTTAAGTAAAAAAGAATAGAAATGGGGTTCTTCACTTTAAGACTGCATTTCATTAATACATCTTTAGTACAGATAAAAATGAGGCTAGCCAAAGAAAATTTCTTTTTAAGATGGAATATGTATTTACTGATGCTTTATGAAAAATGTAAAGTTACAACTTCAGTAAAAACCATCACAATAAGCTCAGTCATCCAGTAAGCTGTAAGGAAGTATCTGCATTATTAATCCATTGGAAATATGTGACTTTTTGTCATTAATACATGTACATTCAACAATTATTCATGGGTAAACATTGTAGCTACAGTGTTTTTCTGAAGTGGCATCTATTGTAAGATTTAATCAATATCAAAGTACCTTGAGAAATCCACTTTAAATACTTCTTTTTCTTTATTGCTTATAAAATTATGAATTTAATAATCTGGCATCCTTAAAATTTTATTTTATGGTGACTTGCCTAGACTTTTCCTCTAGGCATATGAAAAACCCCCAATCAATAAAAAAATTTAGTAAAAATAGCCATTCACTTTTTCTTTTTTGCTGCAGTGATTCTGTTTTCAGAGAAGAGGGACATGGTTAAAGATGTAGGGGTTGGCAAGCCAAATTAAATGAAACAGCCTCAATGTTGCAATTCCTGATATTTGCTTCTATAATAGAACTGTTCATTTTGGAGGATGAAGGAAAATACAGACTAAATATGTATTTCTAAAAACCTTAATTGACTATGGTTCAAGTTACTCAAATACAGAGGCTATGATATTCGTGCTGCAGTCAATAAACTTTCACCAATGGCATAAAAACATGCATGCAGCTTGCAGATTGCCAACAGGGTCTGTACAGAATTGTACTGATGGATGAGTTCACAATACAGATGAACACAGGGACACTGTAATGTCAGCAATAGAAAAGCAACAGAACTGTCATAGTGGTCTTTTTTCCTCTAAGATTTATTTTATACATTTATTAAGGTGTTATCAAAGTCATCCTTTTCAATGAGGCTATGGGTGGAAGGCATGTCTTGGAATGTGTTCTCTTTATACATCTGAAGGAAGTGTCTGTCATTAGGGGACTAGTGTGTGCAGGACATGTAATGGAACACAACAGGGCAGCCTGACAAATCCTGAACAGATCAGGACAGAGCTAATGATTATACTAACTACATTAGGGTCTTTGAAAAAACTGGAAAGAGAAATTCTAGTAAGTTCTCAACCACATGCCTGTAGCAAGCTGCTTTCCCATTTGCAAACCTTACCTGAAAACTCGCTAACTAACGTGAGGTGTGGTGGAGAAATCTGGCTTCTCAATGCTGTTTCATTTATTTATTTGTGAAACATACAGGCTGGAAGAAATTGACAGTGAAACCTCTAGTCTGATTTTACAGAGATGGGTTTCAAAGACAAGGCTTTGAGTCGAAAACTTTACATTTTTGTCATCTCCTCACATTTTGCAGTTGTCTACTTGCAGTATTTTAACCCTTCATCACTTTGTGCCTGTGCTTGCCTTACTGTAATTCAGACGCCTCTGGAAACTGATCAGGGTGCTGCTTTAACCTAGCACCATCTTTTGATAGTTTCCTGCAATTTTCTTTTTAAGTCAGGCATTGGTTTAAAGGCTCTGCCTGTCTTTAAAATGTTCCCATAACTGAGTCATCTCCAAGAATCAGCTCAAGCTCCAAGCACCTGGAATCATTCACCTCTTTCCTTGATTTGCCAGTGAGCTGCAAACCTTCTATAACTGTAGATTTGGTACCACCAGGAGGATAACAGCAGATGTGGGGGATTACTTTTGAAAGAAGTTTTATCTTAAAACAAATAAGATTTGTTTTAAGATTTTATCTTAAAACAAATCTTAAAAAAAATCCCATTAATGGGATCAGTAAAGGGTCTTATACAACAGGTATTATATTAAACCGGAGTTCAAGCCTCACCTTGATTGTGGTGTTTAAATTTCAATGGGTTGATTATGTATGAGAGGAAAATGACCAGTATTATGAATGCACTAAAACGGACAGAGAAGGACCTTGCCAGCAAAGTGAGAGGGAGAGGGAAGGGGGGCGGGGGGGGGAGGGCATCGCGTTCCCTTGATAGTCACCAGAGTTCAGTAAAGCACCACTTATTTCTCAGCTTTTAAGAGCTCTTTTTATCGCAATGGTTCATACCTCACACTCCCTGGAGCCCGATTTGTTATAGGTGCAGGGTCCCGTCCCATTCAGCAGCATCTCGCTGGTCTCCGTGTTGGTGGGTTTATAATCTACATAAAATTCCTGGGTGCTGGGAGTCATTTGCTTTAGGGACTGTCTTTTCTTTTTCCTGTGCCTTCGCATGAGGGAGCGCTGCTGCAGCTGCTTCATGCTCGCAGGGTACCGCTTCCATGACACGTAGATAACCAGCAGGATGACGAGCACGGACAGGAAAAGCGCTACGCTCCCCGCGATGATTTTATGGAAAGAGATGTGCTCGGCGTCAGCATCCGTCTCTGGGCCGGGCTCTGTGGCTCCCACCGTCGGGGGCAAAGGGGGTTTGCTCTCATGCTTCGGCCTGGGGAGCTTGGGCTTAAACGTCGGCTTTGGGAGAGCCCTGGCCAGATCAAACCTCTCTGTAGTACTTTTGCCACAGATGCTGTAGTTCTTCACTGCATCGATCACGTTTACTCCTTGCAGCTCTTTGGGACTGGCACAGATAATTGTATTCTCTCTTAGACCTTTAAAACTTTTCAGCCAGTTTACAAGGGAGCAAATATTTCTGCTGCATTCCCATATATTCCCAGCAAGACTGATGTCATTGAGGGATATCCAAGAATCCAAAATCTCTTGACCAATAAATGTGAGCTTGTTGGAATCCAGGTTGAGGCGCTGCAGATTTGGGACGCACTGGAAAACACTGGGTCCACTGAAAGCTTCAATCTCATTGCCTGATAAATCAAGCCTTTGTAAGGAGCTCCAAGTCCAGGACATGGTCTGTCCTATGACACTGATTTTATTCCACTGCAAGTAAAGGTTCTGAAGGCTGACCAACCTTGGAAAAAGGGCCAGGTTGAGCTTGGAAAATTGATTGTGCTCCAGGTGAAGTTCTTTGAGTCTGATCATGCCAGCAAAGACATTCCTGGCTAAACTTCGGATCCGGTTATATCCCAGGTCCAAAAGTTCCAGGTTGCGGCAGTCTTGGAATATTCGCACAGGGATGGTTCTCAGGGAGTTAGACCGTAAATGTAAACTCAGCAGCTTCCTCAAGCCCCGAAACTGTTCAGATCCCAGAGAATGCAGCTGATTATAGGACAGATCCAAGTTCCGTAAATTTGTCACAGGTCTGAAGGTATTGTTAAGAAAATAGGAGATTCTATTGGAACTAAGAATCAGCTCTTTGAGTCTGCGTATTCCATTAAAAGCATTTTCGTCAATATTGCTGATATGGTTATGGTCAAGGTATAGCCAGGTGAGCTGGTTGAGCCCTTTGAATTGATTATACTTAAGTTTTTGAAGGCTGTTATAGCGAAGGGACAAACCTAAGCAACCAGCAGATATACTTGAGGGTATCTCCTGTAATTTCTGAGATTCACAATATACCATTTTGCCTTCACACCTACAGCCCTTAGGGCATCCTCGTTCGGCAGAAGAAAGCATTGTCAGTAAGACAGTGGGGGCTATAACCAGTGCTACAGCTGATCCGCTCAGTAGCCTAATTACATTGAAACCTGGAAATAAAAACAACTTAGAAAAGTTATCCCCCCAAAAAAGAATTAATCTTTAATCAAGCAAAAATAGGCATGTATTTTTCATTTTTTAAAATTTAAATCTAGATAACATTTAACATCTCATATTATCTCTTTGTAATTAAAGAGAATTGTCTTTAGTGTTTTGTTTTTTAAAACAGTTAAACAAGGAAACGTGTCCACTAAGCAAATAAATTCAGTCTTAGAGCAGAGCAAGGTAATCTCTAAAATAATTAAGGCAGAATTATTACACAGACTAGAGGTTTTTTGCTTTTTGTTTTTAAGAAGGAAAGAAGAAAAAATGACAAAACATACCCATCCTTTGTATTGTTCAAAGGTCGTCCTTAGGTCTTTTGCTTTGGCTTAGGGGCCAGTTGCATGACAGCCCCTGTCAGCTGCACTGTAGTGAGTCAGGGCTCGCTGACACCCAGGAAGAAAAATTGGACCCCTTGGGAGATGGACCGATTTTGGAACATTATTCTTTGCCAGCCACGCAGAACACTCCAAGAACAAATAAATCCCAACACCGCATTCGCAGCAAAACATCAAAATCTTCCTAGGTAATAGGATCTTCATGGATATTACGTTTTTGCATCTTTACAGTTTTTTGGGGGGCGGGGGGACGGTTAAAAAAAAAAAAACTAGCTCCTACAATTTCTTCTTATCGGAAAACATGATGTATTCCTCCAGGCAATGTGGGGCTACCTGAGCTGCCACATCTGTATTCCATAGCCCAGCAGTTCCCGTGGTGAGCACCCAGTTCAGCCACAGAGCTGCGTTGGAGCCCAGAAGGCAGGAGAGCCCCGTACCGCGCACACGCTCAGCTCACTTCTGCAGACTGTCATTCTGAAAGCTGCTCGGACTGTTGCTTTGGTTTCACTGAATGCAGTCTTATGTAAAGCTGCCCCCAGTGGTGAAGAACATTATGGGCATGTGCAGAAATGTCTCTCTTTTATCTTGCAAATGAGCAGGCTCTCTGCTGGAAAATGAATGATTCTTTTGGGTGGCTCAGTAGGAACTGAATGGTCACCGTAATCAATAACTAGCAACATTTTCTGTGATTTCCAAGTCTTGTTTTACAATTTGGCAACGTCTTTATTGTCTGTGTCCACTTAATTGCTAACCATGTGCTGCCCAGAGTTTTTCTGGAGCTTGACATTAAGTTCACAGACTGAACGTCAATTTTTCTTAACCTCAACGCAGGCTTTAAACTGAAATTTATAAAATGAATTATTGAGCTTTTCACAGAGAAGCATTAACTGCCTGCCCATTTGACCTCTTGGAGTCACAGATTATATTATGCAAGGTGTCTCAGGATGCTAGAACACAAACATTTTGGAATAGAGGGGATGACTGATGACAAATGAATTAATGTGTCCAATAGCCTTTCCAGTTTTCTCACAAAAGATATAATTGATTTTATGACTATGGTTTGGTTTGTTGCTTGGTTGTTGTAATTTTCTTTTAATTAGAAGGGAAATAAACCATTTTTAGTGTTAGTATACGAATCAAGAGATCATTTGGTTCATACTTTATTGATGTTGCTGCTATTTATTACACTAATAATATTTATGGAGCACTTTCTAAGTGCTTTAAGTGGGCTATGTTGTTTTCTCTTTAAACAATAGGATGATGTGGGTCCTATTATAACCTCTCTTTTAAAGATGAGGAAACAGACTTGGAGAGGTAACTTTCTCAAGGTCACACAGCAAGCAAGTGGTAGAGCTGAGCTTCAGAAGCAAGTCATTCTTATGCTGAACCTCTAACCACTAGATGATCCTGTTCAACAACACTGTTATCTTCATTTAAAAAAGAAGTCAATGAAAATGAAGCCGATTAAAGGATTGGGGCAAGGAAGCTGTGATCAGCAAATTCTTGCTTGTTCTATTAGAATTGTCTAAACTTCTTTTGGTCTGAGGCTTCTAAAGAAGTATAAAAACTAAGGCAGGGCAGTTTAGTGATTAAGAGCGTAGATTTTGTCACCTAGATTCCAACTCCTGGCTACAATTTACCATCTATGTAACCTTAAGCAGGTTACTTACCTTCCCTATGCCTCAGTTTTCTCATCTGTAAAATGGGCATAAAAACAAAAACTCACTTCATGTTTTGAGGCATGTTTTGAGAATTAAGTCATCTTAATATCTGTATGTTACTTAGAACAGTGTGTTGCATGCAATAAGCCTGTGTAAGATATTTGAATAATATTAACTTTATGTGTACTTGCTAGGATTACGTACTGAATATTGACTACACTGACCTTCATTAACTCACAAAGAACAACTTTAGGGAGCCTTTTAAAATATTGTACATGGTGGACTTCTGAGATCTACTCTGTCTTGCCTTCTTTGATGAGATAACTTCCTTTATGTTCATCATCTGAACTTTATCTTTAAAATAAATCTTGTGATTCTGTGGACCATAACTAATAATGTTTGATTCTTTTCATCCCCAAAGTAGAACATAGTAACATCTGCCGTGTAGAGGCATTTTATTTAAAAATAATGGTATTCTTGAAAAAGTTTCCCTTATTTTTTGTTAGGTGAATTGGCTGTGGAAAGCCTTGGAGAGCTTTCATATTCTCCAAGGATGAGATGTTTGGTAATGACAATCAAAAGGGATCCTACAGATATAGTACAATGGATATTACCAATTTCTTCAGCAGTATGCTCTTAATAAGGTAGTGCTTTCCCCCAGAGTTACCTAAAGCTGTGAATGCACATGAAACACCCAGTGAGTTTCTTAAAAAAAATAGACTTCCCAATCCCTCCCCCAGGATTCTCATTCTGGGGGGATGGAAGAGTGTGTGCTTTTCAATAGTCTCTGATGAAATAAGTTTAAGAAACTCTCTGTGAAAGAATGATTAAAAATAGTGTTTTCTCCTAGTAGGAAGAGAGGGTATGCACACTTATAATACTGAGATGTAAGTTCCATGAGGACAAAGACAATGTTTTGTCTACTTCATTTTTCCTAATATCTACAACACAACTTGGCACATTGCAGATATGCAATAAATAGTTATTGAAAAAATACATTTTTATGAGAGTCACAAGTACAATGGATATAGTATAAGTGATTATGTAATGTTCGACATCTGTACATGCGATTGAGTCCTGAATATTTCCTCAGTCAGTCAGACTGGAACCAATTTCGGAGAAAGTGTTCTTAAAGGAGGTGTATACAAAGACAAAAACTAGAAAGTGAGAAAACTTAGTTGATCAGCAAGTGATCTTTACTTTTCACAGAGATATCTCTTGTCTTCATAGTTAAACTACAAATTTCATGAGAACAGTAAATATGCTTTTGACTATTCCCTTTTGCACGGTACAGAAGGTTAATACTGAACCCTTATCATTTAATATCCCAAATGGGCGTGACAACTTGTATCTCTGAAAAACAGACTAATGGGAATTACGTGGATAACTTCTCTCTCACACCTCTGTTGCTTGAAAGGCTCTGAGTTTTCCCCTCACTCTCCCAGGTAGTCATTGAAACATCTGTTTTGCCCAAGAGCTGCAGAGAGTCACTCCAGGAGGCTGAAGGACCCCATCAACTTTATGCTTCTTGCTCATCATGCTTTACTTCCCAGTGACAGAAGAACAGAGGAACCCACCGAGAATGTGGGCTCTCACTTTGCTTCTCCTAGGATAAATCTTCTTGAATTATTTATGGTGAATATTATTCTCCCCTGTGTTACACACATTGTTGTTAGTTCTCAGACATTTTTCTGTTATCTCTGTTCCTGATCTTATCTCACTGCATAGTTCTGACTTTACACCTACCCTTTGGATCTTATAATTGATATTTAGTCTTAATACTAACAACTGAGGGTACAAAATATTAGAATGAATAAGTAAGACCTAGTATTGGCTAGCACTATGGGGTGACTATAGTCAATAATTAATGAATTATACATTTAAAAATAAAAGTGTAATTGGATTGTTTTTTATACAAAGGGTAAATGCTTAAGGGTATGGAAACCACATTTACCCTTATGTGATTATTACACATCGCATGCCTCTATCAAAACATCTCATGTACCCCAGAAATATACACACTTACTATGTACCCACAAAAATAAAAAATAAAATAAAAATAAAACAAAACCATATGATAGGAATGATGTGCTACAATAAAACTTGTTTTGGTAGCAATATATTGATTGACAAGGAAAAATGTTCATAATAAAATAATATTAAGGAAAGAAATACTGACCATCAATCTCTTTCTCAACAGTAATCAGTAGCCACTCTGACTGAGTCAGCCTCCAGGAACTGTGTATGGTCCCTACCTTGGCACGACCCCTTAAGACAGCATCACAACCAGGTCTGATCTGGTTCAGGATAATAAGTTGTTTGAAGAGGGAAGATTATCCATGAGGCTACTTGAGAAATCCAAAACAAAATATGTAATTCTAAGCCACACTGAATACTTGAGGCTGCAGAAATTACTGCAAAGACATAGAGTAGTCCCTCAAGAGAAAAAGAAAAGATTGTGTTCTGAATGATTTTAGTAAATTGCCTGTATACTTTTCATAAGTTTTTTTCTCCTTTTACTTGTCGACTATAGTGAGCTGATTATTTCTGATTTGCCTTTCAACAGAAGCAAAATTATACTGCATTATGTATTTAGCAACTAGTAACTTCTTTTGCACTTAATATCACATAACCATAAACTACCTGACAAGTTAAATATCCCCAATACATCTAGGGCCTTAATGATTTATACAGTTATAAAATAGTGTCATGTATCTAAAGACTTTCTATTTTATTATCCTTATAGGACTTCAAATAGCTAAACATATTTTGTTTAAATTGGGTAAATAAATCAAATCTCAGTTTGGCAATACTGCCAAATTTCAGTCCAATATGAAACTGAGTTGCCAGACATAAACTTAGAAATTCATAACTGAAAAAGGATGTACTGATATCTTAACAGTTGTTGACTTCAGATATTTTATTTATTTTAAAAATATATAATTTGAATAACCATTATGTGCTAGACACTGTTCCAGACACTGGGAATACATCTGTGTGCAAAATAAAGGCCTATGCCCTTGTGAAGATTACATTCTAAAGGGATAAGACAGACAATTAAAAATAAACATATATAGTGTATTAGTAGGTCATATGTACTATGAAAAAAAGAAAAAAATATAAGGAAGATTGGGAGGGCAAGGTATGAGGTGGGTTGCAGTTTTAAATAGGATGGTTAGAGCCATTAAGAAACTGGCCTGAGCAAACCATGAAGGAGATGAGCTTGTGAGACTTAAATATATATATGGGGAGTGGCCAGTACAAAGGCCTAATGTGGAAGCAGATCATGTGTTCCATGAACAACAAGGAGGCCAATGAGCCTAGAATGAAGAGAGCAAGTGATAGAATAATTGGAGATGGACGTCATGGAGGGCTTTGGATGACATTGTAAGAATACTGGCTTTCTTATGGAGAAATGGGGAGCTAACTGGAGATTTTTGTGCAGAGTCAATATGTGATCAAATTACCTATTAAAAGGGTCACTGCTGTGGATCAAATGTTTTCATTTACCCTCCCCAAAATCCACATATTGAAATCCCAATTCCCAATGTGATGGTATTTGGAGATAGAGCCTTTGTGAGGTATTAGGTCACGGTATTGGAGCCCTCATGACAGATCAGTGGGATTATAAGGATGAGAAGAGACAGATGTGAGAGAGCTTGCTTCTTCTCTCTCTCTGCTATAAGAGAAGGCAGCTATTAAGAAGCCACAAATCAGGCTTTCTTTGATGTCAGGTCTTCCAGTACCTTCATTTTGGGCTTTCCAGCCATTAGAACCGTGAGAAATAAATGCTTACTATTTAAACCACCCAGGAAATAGTATTTTTTTTACAGAAGCACAGACTGACTGAGATGATCACTCTTAGCAGGGGACACAGTAATGAGGCTACCATATCAATCCAGGAGATAGATGACAGTGCTTGGACCAGGGTGGTAACAGTGGAAGTGGTGTGCATTGGTTAGATTCTGGATATATTTAAAATAAAATCAACAGAACTTTTCTAAGGAAATAGAAGTGGAGGTATGAAATAAAGAGGGAAATTAAAGATGGTTCATTTTTATTGGCTAAGCAACCCTAGGGATGGTGAAGCCATAACTGTTTTTGTGGGTCAAATTTTGTGAGCAAGACCAAGAGTTTAACACATTTGAATTAAATCTGGATTTGGCTCTCACTTTTCTTCACTTTTATGAGACTTTAATTCTTGAAAATATTTCTTAATATTAAGCCTCAAAGCACCATGATGTATTTTAAAATATTTTAAAGGTATTTTTTGGACAGAAAGTTATGAAATGACTTGCAATGTTAGCCCTCAAACAATAACAAATGGGTTTCCATTCAAATGACCTAGACAGAGGCAACATCTTTGCATATGACCTTGGAGGGCAATAGGGCAATAGGGCAACAGAACCAACAGATTAGATGAAAATGGAAATGGAAGATCACATGAAGACTAGGTAAGGAAACATTTGGACTCAACACAGGTACTCTTTATTGCATATGTCAGTTGACATTTGAAATTTGGAACTGATTCTGGCAAACTTCTTAGGGTCTCAGTTTGCTCATCTGCAAAATGGAACTCATAAAACCTGACTTACAAACTTTTAAGGGTTTTTACTTAGGAAACATTTTCATGATTTACGTGTAAGTACATTGTACAATATTTATAAAGTGTTAGAGATATTTCTGGAATCAGAATATCTATGAGAAAATTAATTTTCCCTTGATTCCGTATAGGTTTTGTGGCCATGAGCATATATTAAGGGTTATCAAGGGTCATCAGCATGACAAAGGGCATACCAGAATTTACTAATATTATAGGAAACATTCCTTAGTATTTCTTTTCTACTAATTTTAATACCACAGCCATTTATTATAAAGAATACACCATTGATATTCTGTATATTCGCTTATAAAGTGCTTTCACCAATAGATGCATTTGATTTAGCTTTTGTAAAGAGTTTAATGTTTGTGACCCAATAATATTACAGGGTTGTCAGAATGCCAATATAGAGATTCCTATAGCTGTGAAAATAATTTTCTTCATTTCTAGTTAGAATACTCATATGCATGTCTACATTTGTAATTATATCCAGATCTTCATCAGAGCATTAACACTTCTCTGAAATATCCTTGATTTCCATCTGCTTGCTTTAAGGGCTCCATTAAGAACCCTGTCTGGTCACATATGGTTATGAGTGAATATCTCTAACTTAGATAAATAAATAAAGAATATTCCAGGTCTGACCATTAAAATGGTCTCTCAGTGTCTTTCTGGAAAAAGGCAAATTTAATGAACGAGACATTGCAAGGTTATCCAATATTTCTCCCTCCCATTCACCTGAAGACACATTTATGCAGCAGCATCAATCCATATTCTCAGGTTTTATTGCATTCCTCACTGTCACCTCCTGCAAAGGTAGTCCTAAGGTAAATATGGGAATATGGAAATCTAGCCAACACTGTAACCTTCAGTGGCAGACTTCTGAAGGCTGAAATGACTATACGACTTCAAGGAAATACTCGTTTTTCTTCCTTTCAGTAGGAAAGGTAAAGCATACACAAAAGTAGAGAAGCTAGTATGATAAATATCAACTCCAATAATTATTACTATTTTGCTAATTTTAGTCTATCCTCACACCTCTTCCCACATATGTGTAATAATTTTTTTCTTTCTGGAGTATTTTAAAAGGAGATCATCCACATATGTCTTTTTTTTTTTTTTTTTTTTTTGAGACGGAGTCTCGCTCTGTCACCCAGACTGGAGTGCAGTGGTGCTATCCTGGCTCATTGCAACCTCCGCCTCCCGGGTTGAAGCGATTCTCGGGCCTCAGCCTCCCGGGTAGCTGGGACTACAGGCACCCACCACCACGCCTGGCTAATTTTTTGTATTTTTAGTAGAGACCGGGTTTCACTATGTTAGCCAGGATGGCCTCAATCTCCTGACCTTGTGATCTACCTACCTTGGCCTCCCAAAGTGCTGGGATTAGAGGCTTTAGCCACCATACCCAGACAACATATGTCTTTATAATCTCTCTCTCTCTCTCTCAGTCTCTCTCTCTATTTATCTATCTACACACACACATTTCAGTATGCATTTCTAACTAATAGACTTTTATTTAACCATCTAGCATTATTATACCTAACAAAATTAATAAGTTCTTCAAGTAGGTTTGTTTGTATCAAGATCCTAGAAAAAGTCCACAGATGGCATTTGTTTTTGATGTAGTTGAAGTCTCTTTCATTTTGTAATGCCATGGATTTGTTGGTTGCCAGGTCATTTGGACTGTAGCTTGCTCCATATTCTGCATTTGGTTGTTTTCTCATTGTAGACTTTTACTTGCACAGAGTCAGCTTTCATGGCGTATATGTTTAACAACAGTCTATTCGTTAATTTGAGCAGAATATCCAGCCCCAAAGTGGATATTTGGGGCATCTATTCATTCTTGGAAACAATTTAAGATTTGAAGAACTTTGGAGTAATACAGGACTTGGAGCTTAGAGCAAAGTTGTACTTCTACTTTGCCATCAGAGAATTCAGTAATGTGTTAAATGACAAGTTTGAGAACTTTGTTGGTTAACATTCATATCACCAGGATTTCTGTTCTTCACATCCCATCACAATTGCCTTTCTGCCCTTAGTCAGCAACAGCAATTATTTGTTGTTGATACTTACTAAACAAATCTGCTAATTTTTGTATTGCCATTTAAGTGTTCATCTAACTGAGGCACAAAAGATTTTTATCAAGAGGATAGCAATCAAAATTCATTTGTAGTCACTTAAGCTGGGAGAAATCAGTTTTCTGGCTTTCCTTTCAGAACAAATTCCATCAAGAAACATGTGGCACCAGAGTGACATTGTAAAATGTCTAGTTTTATATATATTCCTAAAATTCCTGTAATTTCTCACAGTGGAAAAAAAGACTTTTAGAGGGACTATAAAAACCTCTTGACCAAATTTATACCTTAATATTTGATGTTTTACTTTGCATCTTTGACTGTGCTTTGAATGTAATGTCAGTCAGTGTTGTTTAAATGGTATCATAACATTTTGCTATATCCACTTCACATATATTCTGATATAACAAGAATTTTTGAAGAAAATTTCTTACTGTATTTTTAAAGCATTGTATATAATAGTTTCAAGTGGATTCACTGGTGTATTTTAAAGTTTGACCTCCTGACAATTATGTCAGCATTAGGAATTAAATTCCCCAGTCACCAGGAGGAGAAAGATCATAGACAATCCTGATTTTGATAAAGAAGCAGCTATGCCATAGGTTGGTTTTATTTTTGTTTCTGAAACAATGTCTGATTTCTAAAAAAATTTATTTTAGGCCCCAGATCTGAACGATATTAAACTTCTGACAAATGAGAATCCCTGCATAGTTTGCAATGAAGTAGCAGAGAACAGGAGTCTGTGGGTCCTTATATTACTCTAAAATATATCAGTCTATATGTCAAACTGGAGGATCCTTCCTCATACTGTTAGTACTTGGTAGTTGTGGCCATTCCCAGTTGAAGAGTTCCCTTAAGAATGTTGGGGAATGCTTAGGATACCCTTGTGAGTAACAGCAGCGCCCCCATGTGGCAAAATTGTGACTCAAGCAAAAATTGACTTCGTCCCTGGTAGCATTTGCCGCCGATCTTTAATAAAAATAAAACTGAGTTTTTCTGATAGAAAAATAAGTGGAGAATTCATTTGTCTATTCTATGAGTATTTATTAAACTCTCACATTGTTCTTTGTGTTGGGGATACAGTAGTGAATAAGACAAAGTGCCTACCACCAGAGGACTTCTTGCATTCTTGTTGATGAGATGGTAAAAAATAAAAATAGCTACACACTACAATGTCAACTAGTAATAAGTGCTGTAAAGAAGAATAACAAGGATAAGGGCAATGACCATTTGATACTGTGGCCAGAAAAATCCCTTTCTGCGTTGTTGACAGTGGAGAGCAAGTAGGGAGCAACTCACATAACCTTAGATGTAATCTCCCTTTGGGTTTTCATTGGCCACCATTAAGAAGGAAAAGAAAATTGTTTTTCTATATACTCCACACTTCTTATACCAGAGTGTGGAGTTTTTCCATACCAACCAATTCTCCAACTCTCTGGACATCAACTGAATGTCTTACAATTCAGTTTTCCCCCAGCACCTCCTTACCTCTCCCTTACTGATTTTCTTTCATTTCTACTTTGTCTCCAGGTGCCTATGGTGACCCAGTTCTTTTTGGACATTTTCCCACTTATCAACAAATGAATCCTATAGTATTAGCTGATAATATCTTATAGTATTAGCTTTCTCGGGGTACTTGAAATTTAATAGGTAAGTCTTAGAAATGGAAAGTATTAAGGAAGCACGGATAACTGTATTTTATGCATATACTGTAGCTTAAGAAGCAAATAGGAGAAAAGCCCTGTATTAAAAACATTCATACTTGCTCTTCCCTCTCAACTTCTTACCAATTACTCTTTTTAGATGCAATCATTTTGACTACTGTTTAATTCTTATAATATTTTTGAATTTTGTTGATATTTTAATTTCTTGCTATTTTAACTGAGGATTCAGAATCATTTACTCTCTCTGCTTCCCATATTAATATGTTATGAATACAATGTTAAATAACTAGGTGAGATGATTCATGATCACTGTGTAAATGAAGACACTCATGAATTAAGTGGTGTACTGGACTATGTTGCCATTCTCATTCAACGTTTTACTTTTCTTACAGTTTAAGGATTGTTCCTATTTTCTTTCTCTCTTTACCTCTTTTACATTTGCTGTTTTGTCTGTATCTAGGGCTTGTTTTTTGTCCCAACATTTAAAAATACATATCAAGGGCTGGGCACAGTAGCTTACACCGGTGATCCCAGCCCACCTTGGGAGGCCAACGTGGGCGGATCACCAGGTCAAGAGATCAAGACCATCCTGGCCAACATGGTGAAATCTCATCTCCACTAAAAATACAAAAATTAGCCAGATGTGGTGATGGGCACCTGTAGTCCCAGCTACTCAGGAGAATGAGGCAGGAGAATCGCTTGAACTCAGGAGGTGGTGGTTGCAGTGAGCTAAGATTGCACCACGGCACTCAAGCCTGCAATAGAGCAAGACTCCGTCTCAAAAAAAAAAAAAGGAAAATATATATATATATATAAAATATATATATATATGTCAAATACCTAAGCTTTCCAAACACTCAAGCAATTTAGATAATTCTATTTTTCTGCAGCACTCCATTTCTCAGCTCCAATATCCAACTCTAGCTGTGTACCTAGTACTTCACTATTTTCCAGAACAGGATCCCTATTTCCTGGATTCCATGTATTTATTTTCTTAATTTACCACTCATTTCGTTGAAGCACCTTCTACTAATAGATTTTTAAGAAAGGGTACATGCGAAATAAAAATTTCATGTCTAAGTTTTTTAGTACAGTATTACTGATTGATAGATTGCTGTAATATAATTCTGGGTGGTAAATAATTTTCCCTCAGAATCTTTGAGACATTGAATTACTATCTTCCCATACCACTCTCACTGTAGAGAATCAGACAATATTCTGATTCCTATTTCTTTGTGTATAATCTATTTTTTTTTTCTCTGGAGGTGTTTATACTTTTTCCCCCCCTGTTGTATACAGATATACTTTGGTTCGTGCTTTTTTTTTTTTCCATTAATTGTTGGGTATTCAGTGAGCTTTTTAAATATGGAGACATGTCCTTCAGTTCTATACAAATGTATTGTATGTTTCAAAAAATGATCTCTCCTCATTTTTCTTTGTTCTCTGTCTCTGGAACTTCTGTTGGACAAATTTTGGATTTCCTGGATTGATCCTTTGTTTTTTCTTTCCTATTTTCCATCTCTTTATCTCTTTCCATCCTACAGAGTAATGTCTATGCTTTATGATCCAATCTGTTATTTATTTATTACAAATTTTGACCAGATGTCAGAAGATTATGGCACAATCAAATCCAGCAATGATACCACTGGGTCAAGCAGTATACATAAAGTTTTTGTAAATAAAGAAACATTCATGTGCATTCTTTTATGCATTGTCTATGACTGTCTTCCAGCTACAATGGCAGAGTTGAGAGACGGCAAATCCTGCAGGCTTAGAATATTTACTACGTGACCTTTTATGGAAACAGTTTGCTGATCCCCCAACTCCCACCCTAATTTAGGTGATCATGTTGCTTAGCTCCATGAGTTCTTTTTAAGTTGTCTTTTTGCCCCTTCTTCATAGCATACTGTTACTCTTATGGATGTGCCATTTTTTTCTCACTGTGAGGATATTATTTGCAATTTTTTTTTTTTTTTTTTTTTTTTGTGGTATACTGCTTGCTGCAGTGCCACTACTTCCTCTGAGGTAATTTAGCTAGTTTGTGTTGGCCTATTTCATGTTGGAGGTGTTTCTCAACTGTTAAGATTCTTCTGTGTTCATTCAGATTAATGAGTGGATCAATAAAAACTAATAGAAAGTACCCTGCCAGCGGGTGTATCACGAGGTCAGGAGATCGAGACCATCCTGGCTAACACGGTGAAACCCCGTCTCAACTAAAAATACCAAAAAGTAGCTGGGCGTGGTGGCGGCCGCCTGTAGTCCCAGCTACTCGGGAGGCTGAGGAGGAGAATGGCGTGAACCCGGGAGGCGGAGCTTGCAGTGAGCCGAGATCCAGCCACTGCACTCCAGCCTGGGGAACAGAGTGAAAGAAAGGAAAGGAAAGGGGAAAAGGGAAAGGAAAAAGGAAAGGAAAAAGGAAAGGAAAAAGGAAAGGAAAGGAAAGGGAGCTTGCTTCAGGTGCATGTATGTAGACTCCACCCCCCACACCCCCAGAGAAGATTGCCAACCTCTCCTACATGGAAGGTGTGCACCTGCTACCAGTGTTCCGGAGGCAAGGCAGGGAAAGGGTGCTGGGTGCCCCAAGTTCAATATGTACATGCTCATTTTAGTTTTAGGTTTTCAGTTCCAAGCCTCACGGCTATGCCTAGTATACTTCAGTGTAGCTTTTCAGGTTTGAATTTGCCAGAAAGTAAACTCTTTTTCTGTTAGAAGGATAGGGTAGTCTTTTGATTGCTTGGGGTAAAGATGGAAATCTGGCAGTTGATCTCACTCCATGAAGATCACTCCACGTCTTTTTCGGGAGCCCTACTTCTGGTGCTTCTCATGACTTTCATGGCGCAACATAAGATCCCCCTTCAGTAAGCACTTAGACTGTAGCAGCCTTGACTCTACCATATATTCTGTTCTCCAATAATTTGTAGAAATTGCTCATTCTTTTCTCTTTATCCTCATTTGTATTCATTTATCATTGCTTGAGTTTTGATGTGAAAGAGACAATAAAAGCATGCGATCAGTCTGCCGTGTTTCAGATATGGATTTCTCATGACAGATTTCAGGCATGGCAGATGATACAGGGGGTGAGGGAAGGAGACTGGAAGGCTGCCATATAAATTAAGACTATAGCCCAAGGTTGAAAATGGCAGCTGAAGATCTTTGTAAACGTGAGATGCTGTCCTCTTTTGTTATCCATATCTTCCAATCCATTTTGCACTAGTGTCATTGTAAGGTCTCTTACTATGTATGCATTTCTCAATACCTTTTTAATTAGAAGAAACTTGGATATATTGTATTTACATGTGGCTTCCTTGGCTGTATAGTTTGTTAAGGGTGTCTGCCATTATTTCATTTACTCTACTGGGGGTGTGATTAAAATGTTCCCCCATTTGTTCATTTATTTATGAATTTTGAATAATCACTTTGATGAGGTTTCTCCCACATCCTACTTTTAGCCTAGACCAATCTGCTAATATCAGCAAGCCTATTAGCCTCCACAAATGCTAGGAAAAAATATTTTTACTACTGTTCTTGGGGGTTATATCTTACTATAGATATTGAGGGAATGTATTTGGTGGAAATAGGATGACTCTTCCGGCTGTTGTGTTCATGCATGCTAAATTTTCTTTGGCATCTCATACTTTGTATTTATTATAACTTTGCAAACTTAAATGTTTTCAATATCTTACAGGTATTTAATTTTCCTGAGCCCAATGTTTCTTCTAAAAAAAAGAACTTTTAATTTTTAATGAAATAGAGAGAATGGACTTTTATGTAAACTTTTAAAAGAACAACCTACACCCTATTGGTATCTGTATTTATTTTCCTACTTTTTTGTATCAAAATTTTGTTTTTAATTATTATCATTTATACTTTGGAATATACTTTCAAATAAAAAAGTATGCTTTGCTATTTGTAAATTCGTGTTTGCAATTTTATAGTAAAAAACTAGAAAACCTGAATTTGATACATATGTGTATGATTCTGGTGGTGGTGTGGTGTGTGAGGGTGAGTGTGTGTTTACAACTCTAGGAAGTAGAGGTTTACAAGTAAATTTAAATTTCAAATAGGCAACCACTTATGTATAATCCAAGTCTGGGTATCTTCTGATTTCGCAGTATGGACCTGTATGCAAAATCTGGCAATAGGTGTCACATAGTAATATAAAATTTCTTCTCTTCGTTGGCTCTATTTGAGGCCAGACTTTCTCTAAAGGCAACAGCCTACATTGATTCTATATTTTTTCTCTTTATAGTATTTAGTTAAAATCATGAAAATATTTTTGATTTAGTGTATTTAATTTTCAGTCATTGTGTTTTCCTTTTGAAATACTCCAGGCTTCTGCCTAGAGAAACCAAAACAGTTAAACATGTCATTATATGTTCAGGCCATTAGTCCTGATTCTTAGGCTTTATATATTTTCTGTGGGTAGTTCTCAAAGACATGAGAAGTTTTACATAATTTCAAGTAGCTTACAAGCTTTGCAAGTTAAACTTGGAAAATATTGTAGTAATACCAAGTAGTAGTGACATAAAGGCTTAAGAGACTCACATAAATGGGATTTTGAGATTATTTTGTCCAATCCACATTTTACAGATTTAAAAATGTAGACCAGAGAGATGAAGTAACTGGTTCAATTAATATACGACACAGATACAAGACTTTGAGTAGAACCTAGATCCTTTGAGGTTAGTCTATTTCTTGTAATCATTCTGTCTTCTTTGCAGTCAAATCAATGTTTTCGTACCATGTGAAAAACAGTAGTTGACACTTTATGTAACTTTTTTGCTAACCTCGTACAGATTTAACAACTAGGACTTAAAATCTGTTTTGTTAGATGAAAGGAAACAAACAAGTCTTCAATTGTTCTCTAAGTTTGTTTTCTTTGCATTTTAATAGTGATATACATTTATTATAAAACATATGAACTGTGATCTCACCATTCAAAGGTAATCCTTACTAATATTGGAAACTATACAAAATTTTTGTTAACTTGAATTTAATGTATGGCATTCTTTGCTATGGGCAAAACAATTCTTTTAAGTTCCTCCTACTGTTGGAAATGCATAGAACAGTCTTTATTAATGTTGGGTTATACAGACTTTCTTTCCCTTGAGTAACTGAAACATGCATAATTGGCTCTGAAAAGGAAAGAAATTACTAATATTCTAGTACACATAATCTCTCTTCCACATGGCTCGCATAATATTTTAAGTAGAAAGTTATTCCCCTTCAAGTAACAAGGTAAACAAAAGAATTATTTCTTCCTTCTTGTTTGAAATTTGGTTAGGCCTCAGTGGAATGGCTCAAAGGGCAATTTCAGAATGGTCTTACTCCTTTCCCAATATACTACCTAAAATTGCTTACATTGTTGCCTTCTTTAAATCCCATTAATAGCTCACTGTGACCTCTGGTTAAATAGTGACTCATTCTCATGACACACAAAGTTGTCATTTTGTTTATATTTTTGTTAGATAAAGGCAGACAATTGTTTTTGAGGAAGAGCAGAAACCAAATTGGAGAGGGATCCATAGCTTCATTTCAGTGCTCTGCCACTTTGCTGTTCTCCATGTCACCTGTCTTGTGTTCACCTCTGTTCTGCCTCATAGCTCTAGCTTATTCATGGTTTTTGCTTACCATGGAGTTGGCTTTACATATTATCTTTGATGCCTACATGCTACCTTGTGACTGTCTTAGTTGTACTGAAAACCAGTTCCTTCTTTGGATTGTTTGCTGTTAAAATTCTAACGAAGAAAATTCTGATTATTTTTTCCATGCCATCTTATGGGTTGCTATCTGACTTATGAGTTGACTGTTCTAGGAAAAGGTGATCACCGTAAGTTTCCATCAGATGTGATAGTTAAGGGTAGTGATAAAGTTGGTACAGTCATGTTGTATAAGACTTGGCAGATGCTTTAAGTGAGGCCATGAAGGACAAAGAATTCAATTTGATACAAAGATTATTTAGCATCTGGCTTAAATCTACCCTTTTGTCATTACTTGCACTTACTATCCAAGATGCTATGCTACCTGCAATACAGTCACACTATACGTATTTATTCTTTATTATACCTGGAACAAGCCATTTTCTAGCTGACTTTAAACCACTGTTTATGCTACTCTATCTTATTGGAATAGTCTTCCTCTAGTTTTTATCTGGTGAAATCTTCTTTAAGATGTATCTAAAACATTATAATCTTCATAAACATTTTCTAGGGATTTTGGTGACTTCCTCATAAGCACTTTTATAAACCATTTATACATGCCATATAAATGCACAGTATTAAATTGTTTATTTGCCCTTTTCCCCATAGAATGTTCTTTAAATTCAGGGATTGTGGAGTACCATTCATCTCTGAATTCTACTCTTAACAGATAACGGATACTCAATGTATGTGTGTTGAAAAGAAAACATCAAGTTGGTGCAGAAGTAGCTACTCCTAATGCTTATATCATTATCATAATTATGATTCTCTGGGAATACCTGTAGTTGATTCACAAATCTATGTTACCCAAGATGTGAAAAGTGCAAGCGGTAAGTATGTACTAAGCATGAAGCTCACTCAAAATTTGGACCAATTAACCAGATTACTGGTGTATTTTTCACCATTTGGCAGTCTCTATTTGACTAAGAAGTGTTGCAGATTGATTTTTATTGTTCTCTTATTTGCTTCCAATCTGAGTAATTGGTTGGAGGAAATTTCCTATTTTGAAGGAAATTTCATTTGTGTCCGAAGGTAGTGATTTATTTGTTTTTTGAGATGGAGTTTTGGTCTTGTTGCCCAGACTGGAGTATAATGGTGCAATCTCGACTCACCATAACCTCCACCTCCCGGGTCCAAGCGATTCTGCCTCAGCCTCCCATGTAGCTGGGATTACAGACATGCGCCACCATGCCTGGCTAATTTTTGTATTTTTAGTAGAGACGGGGTTTCTCCGTGTTGGTCAGGCTGGTCTCGAACTCCCAACCTCAGGTGATCCGCCTGCCTTGGCCTCCTAAAGTGCAGGGATTACAGGAGTGAGCCACCGCACCCGGCTGGTAGTGATCTTGTATTCACTCCTGATTTGGGGTGTTTGTCAACAGGTGCAGGGGCAATTTGGGGACAACTCCTTATTTGGAGCTGTTTACTCTTCTTGTTTCTTACCCCTAGTATTATCGCAAGTGGTTTCCTAGCTTAAGTGGGCTTTCAATGAGGACCTTACTGGAAATACCTGTAGTCTAAATAAATAAATAAAACTTGCCAACAATACCCTGTCAAGAAGGCTGGCTTTAAAATCCAGCTTGAAGAAGCCTCATTTAAACGACTGTTTGTAATCTGGTCCTCATATGTCTACCATGTGCTACTTCCCATTCTAGGTGCTGAAGAATTAAGAGAAAAGATACATTTCTACACTTGTGGCATTTACAATCTAATCTGGCATAAACACTTATTACGCCAGATTACGTAACAAACACTTGTTACGCCACATAAACACTTGTTACAATGTGTATAGGGAGTGCTATCATGAAAAAAGCACAGGGTGCTTTGTGACTCCATAAAAATGGCACTATCCAGACTCAAAGGGTGAAACCTGAATTAAGTGACAGCAAAGCAAAACTACTATGATAAAAGTGAATGATTTTTTTTTAAAAAACAATGATTAATCTAGCCATAGCAGCAGCTGGAATACTCTCTTATTCATTTTATAAGTTCTCAGTTTATGCTCAATAGAGGTAGTTGACACAAGTTAGGAAACTTAACCCAAACAGTATTCAGCATGACTAGGACCTCTTAGAGAACATCCATAACTTATTGGACAATGAAAAACCAGCCAAGAATTATTGATCAGAACCTTCAAAAGTCCACTTCAGAGTGTCTTTGGTAGTCTGCACCAGCCTTTCATTCTAAACATTTGGTAAAACAGGTGAAGTGCAATGGTGACAGCTTGGATGAGATCCTTGTCCACAAATACCCTAACTTGACTGAAACAAATGTGGGCCTGTTGTCAGGAATAATTGTGTCTGGCAGCCTGTATGCTGCAAGGAACTGGCATGGAGTCACATTGTCATCCCAGAGGCCTGAGGTAGAAGTGAAAGACTTGATGTCACTGTGAGAAACAGTATACTAAAGGACAAAGTTTTCATCTCATAACATACAATCAATGTATGATCAATGTGAAGTCCTGGTCCAACTTTTTTGGTCTTTTCCCACTGGAAAATTAGGTGTCTTACTCTGTTATGCCAAGTAGCCTGGCATGTGGCATGTACTAACTTCCTTTAGACTTTTCAATATCAGAATCAATTTGAGGCCATCAAATAGAACTTCTAGCCAAGACTTTCAAGTAGACAATTCCCAGATGTGCTATGCGAGTGAAGCCAAGATAATGTCTTCTGAAATCATAATGTAACTTCTCTACAAAATACATCCCTCATGTTAAGAAAATTCATATGCGTGTTTTGAGATTGGCTTTAATTTTTTTGGTCAGTTCCTATGATAGCCTTCACCATATTTGCTTTATGACAAGGGATAGTCTGGGTTTCTTTTAATTTAATTACCTTATTTTATCTGCTTGAAAATAAGAATCAAGGAAGCCTTCTCTTGTCTCATCTTCCAGTGGTAGTGGCACATGTATTTTGATATCTGTTGGGGTAGATATTCCCAACTACTTGATACTGACGATGTTCTCTGAACTATAATTGATGGTAGAGTGAATAGAAAACTTCTATCGTTGTTCAAACTCATCAGGTATATAAATCTGAAAGTTCCTAACATGGGATATTGAGAGTTAGAAGGCTGGCAGGAACATAATACAAGTTTTTATTTGCTTTAAGATGGAAAACCTCTCAAAATAAGGATTTCAGGAAGCAACTGAAAGGATATCAACCCTTTCAACACAGTTGTCAGCACATATTTTTCAAAGAGAGGAGAAAAAGAATTATTTATTTGTAGATTATGTATTATCTACCTGAAATATCTAAGAGACTCAAGTGAAAAGTTATTAGTACCAGAAAAACAGTATAACGACTGGGAAAATTACAAAGTAAGTATACAAAAGCAATTGCTTCATATTTGTTTTTAAACTGCTTATTGTTACTAAAACACAAAAAGACTTACAAATTAGTGAAATTGAAAAAAATCGTACAAATTATAACTTACCTCTGAGTAAGCTTATGAAATGTGCACAGTTTATACCTAGAAACTAGAAATGAAAGTGGCAATGCTAATGACAAGAAAAATGTTATTGAGGGACAGAATGAACAGAGATACATTTTTGAATTGAAAGAATCAATAGCTTAAATGAATCTGTGTATAAATTCAATGCAGCCTGATCAAAACCTCAGTAGGATGTTTTTGTATCTAATTCTATATTTTAATATTTTTTATTGTTTAGTGTTCTGTTATGTAAATTTACAAACACACACAAAAGTCAAGAGAATAATTAATGGACTTCCTTGTATGCATTGCCCAGGTTCAGTGTCAGCAGTTACTAGCATAAAGCCAGAGTTTATTTATTTATACTCCCAGTTATACCCCACCATCATGGATCATCTTGAAGCAAATCTCAAACATCACATAATTCATCTCAGTGTAACTCTAAAAGATACAAACTAAAAAAATGCTATAATGCTATCATTCTACTTTAAAAAGGTAGCAAAAACTTGATGACTTCGAATCAAATACCAGTCAACACCAAATTCAATATGCACACACACACAAACACACACACATGCACACTGTCAATTTTTGAAACAAGATCACAAGTAGTTCCTCATATGGTATCTGAGAATTATCTGTAGATTAATGTAAGTCTACGATTCCTTTAAACTTGAAAGACTGGTGCAGACAACCAAAAGACACTCTGAAGTGGACTTTTGAAGATACTTTTGAAGACAGACTTTCTCTTCTCTCTATTTTCCACTCATACTCTGTTTCTTAAAGAAACTGTGTTATTTGTCCTGTAGAATTTCCCACTTCTGGATGTTGTTGAGGGTAACTCCATGATATGGCTTACAATTTTCCTCTGATCCTTTGCTTCCTGTAAGCTATTTCTAGGCATAGAAGTTTGATCAGATCCAGGTTTGATATTTTGGCAAGAATACTTCATTCAAGATGCTGAGTCCCTTCTACTGCATTCTATCAGGAAGCCCATAATATCTAATATCTCTTTATTATGGTGTTAAGATTGATCCATAGATTTAAGTATGGTTGGCCTGATTAACTCATTATCAAGTTCCCTGTCAACTATTCATCTAATGGTTTAGTAGTCACTGATGATTATTACATAGATCTATTTGTTCAACAGAGATTGTAAAATAGTAATATTCTGTTATTCCTTCTTCATTTATTAGCTGGAATTCTTAAGTTTTTATTAAAATATTTTTATTATGGTAAGAACCCTTAATGTGAGATCTACTTCTTAACAAACTTTTAAGTGCACAAAACAGTATTATTAACTATAGGCACAAAGTTGTACACAGATCTGTAGAATTTATCTATCTTTTATAAGTGAATCTTTATAGCCTTTAAAAAGCAATTTTCTCTTTCCTCCTCACCCAATGCCTGGCAACCACCATTTACTCTCTGTTTCTATGAATTTGACTATTTTAGATACCTCATATAAGTGAAATTATGTATTTGTCCTACCATGACTGGCTTATTTCACTTAGCATAATGCATGTAGCAAAATTTCCTTCTGTTTTTAGGCCAAATACTACTCCACCATTATGTGTATATACCATGTTTTTCTTTATCCAGTCATGATCAATGGGCAATTAGGTGGTTGTTATATCTTGACTATTATGAATATTGCTGCTATTAACATGGGAGGGCAGATATCTCTTCAAGATCTTGATTTCAATTTTTTAAAAATTATGCTTTCAGTTCTAGGGTACATGTGTACAACGTGCAGGTTTGTTACATAGGTAACAACGCATGTGCCATGTTGGCTTGCTGCACCCATCAACTCGTCATTTACATTAGGTATTTCTCCTAATGCTATCCCTTCCTCAGCTCCCCCAATCCCCGACAGGCCCCAGTGTGTGATGTTCCCTGCCCTGTGCCCATATGTTCTCATTGTTCAATTCCCACCTATGAGTGAGAACATGCAGTGTTTGGTTTTCTGTCCTTGTGATAGTTTGCTGAGAATGGTGGTTTCCAGCATCATCGATGTCCCTGCAAAGGACATGAACTCATCTTTCTTATGGCGTTGTAGTATTCCATAGTGTATATGTGCCACATTTTCTTAATCCAGTCTATCATTGATGGACATTTGGGTTGGTCCCAAGTCTTTGCTATTGAGAATAATGTCGCAATAAACATACGTGTGTGTGTGTCTTTATCGTAGCATGATTTGCAATCCTTTCAGTATATACCCAGTAATGGGATCGCTGGGTCAAATGGTATTTCTATTTCTAGATCCTTGAGGAATCGCCACACTGTCTTCCACAATGGCTGAATTAACTTACACTTCCACCAACGGTGTAAAAGCCTTACTATTTCTCCACATCCTCTCCAGCATCTGTTGTTTCCTGACTTTTTAATGATCACCATTCTTTAGGCACAATGTTGTACACAGATCTGTAGAATTTATTTATCTTTTATAAATGAATCTTTATAGCCATTAAAGAGCAATTTTCTCTTTCCTCCTCACCCAATGCCTGGCAACCACCATTTACTAAAGCTATCCCTTCCCCAGTACCCCAATCCCTGGCAGGCCCCTGTGTGTGATGTTCCCCACCCTGTGCCCATGTGTTCTCAATTTTCAGTTCCCATGAGATGGTATCTCATGGGCATGAGATGCTGTCTCATTGTGGTTTTGATTTACATTTATCTGATGACCAGTGATGATGAGCATTTTTTCAAGTGTGTGTTGGCTGCTGCAGAAATGTCTTCTTTTGAGAAGTGTCTGTTCATATCCTTTGCCTACTTTTTGATGAGGTTGTTAGGTTTTTTCTTGTAAATTTGTTTGAGTTCTTTGTAGATTCTGGATATATGCCCTTTGTCAGATGGACAGATTGTAAAAATTTTCTCCCATTCTGTAGGTTGCCCATTCACTCTGATGATAGTTTCTTTTGCTGTGCAGAAGCTCTTTAGTTTAATTAGATCCCATTTGTCTATTTTGGTTTTTGTTGCCATTGCTTTTGGTATTTTAGTCGTGAAGTCTTTGTCCATGCCTATGTCCTGAATGGCATTGCCTAGGTTTTCTTCTATGGTTTTTGGGTTTTTAGGTCTTACATTTAAGTCTTTAATCCATCTTGAATTAATTTTCATGTAAGGTGTAAGGAAGGGATCCAGTTTCAGCTTTCTACATATGGCTAGCCAGTTTTCCCAGCACCATTTATTAAATAGGGAATCCTTTCCCCATTTCTTGTTTTTCTTAGGTTTGTCAAAGATCAGATGGTTGTAGATGTGTTATTTCTCAGACCTCTGTTCTGTTCCATTGGTCTATATCTCTGTTTTGGTACCAGTACCATGCTGTTTTGGTTACTGTAGCCTTGTAGTATAGTTTGAATTCAGGTAGTGTGATGCCTCCAGCATTGTTCTTTTTGCTTAGGATTATCTTGGTGATGCAGGCTCTTTTTTGATTCCATATGAACTTTACAATAGTTTTTTCCAATTCTGTGAAGAAAGTCATTGGTAGCTTGATGGGGATGGCACTGAATCTATAAAGTACGGCCATTTTCATGATATAAATTCTTCCTATCCATGAGCATGGAATGTTCTTCCATTTGTTTGTGTCCTCTTTTATTTCATTGAGCGTTGGTTTGTAGTTCTACTTGAGGAGGTCCTTCGCATCCCTTGTAAGTTGGATTCCTAGGTATTTTATTCTCTTTGAAGCAACTGTGAATGGGAGTTCACTCATGATTTGGCTCTCTGTTTGTCTGTTATTGGTGTATAGTAATGCTTGTGATTTTTGCACATTGATTTTTATCCTGAGACTCTGCTCAAGTTGCTTATCAGCTTAAGGATATCTTGGGCTGAGACAATGGGGTTTTCTAAATATACAATCATGTCATCTGCAAACAGGGACAATTTAACTTCCTCTTTTCCTAACTGAATACCCTTTATTTATTTCTCTTGCCTAATTGCCCTGGCCAGAACTTCCAACACTGTGTTGAATAGGAGTGGTGAGAGAGGGCATCCTTTTCTTGTGCCGGTTTTCAAATGGAATGCTTCCAGTTTTTGTGCATTCAGTATGATATTTGCTGTGGGTTTGTCATAAATAGGTTTTATTATTTTGAGATAAGTTCTGTCAATATTGAGTTTATTGAGAATTTTTAGCATGAAGGGCTACTGAATTTTGTCAAAGGCCTTTTCTGCATCTTTTGAGATAATTGGTAGTTTTTGTCATTGGTTCTGTTTATGTGATGGATTACGTTTATTGATTTGTGTATTTTGAACCAGCCTTGAATGTTAGGGATGAAGCTGACTTGATCATGGTGTGTAAGCTTTTTGATGTGTGCTGGATTCTGTTTGCCAGTATTTTATGAGGATTTTTGCATCGATGTTCATCAGGGATATTGGTCTAAAATTCTCTTTTTTATTGTTGTGTCTCTGCCAGGTTTTGGTATCAGTATGATGCTGGCCTCATAAAATGGGTTAGGGAGGATTCCCACTTTTTCTATTGGTTGGAATAGTTTCAGAAGGAATGGTACCAGCTCCTCTTTGTACCTCTGGTAGAATTTGGCTGTGAATCTGTCTGGTCCTGAACTTTTCTTGGTTGGTATGCTATTATTTCTTCAATTTCAGAACCTGTTATTGGTCTATTCAGAGATCTAATTTCTTCCTGGTTTAGTCTTGGGAGGGTGTATGTCTCCAGGAATTTATCCATTTCTTCCAGGTTTTCTAGTTTATTTGCATAGAGGTGTTTATAGTATTCTCTGATGGTAGTTTGTATTTCTGTGGGGTTAGTGGTGATACCCCCTTTATCATTTTTTATTGTGTCTATTTGATTCTTCTCTCTTTTCTTCTTTATTAGTCTTGCTAGCTGTCTATCAATTTTGTTGATCTTTTCAAAAAATCAGCTCCTGGATTCATTGATTTTTTGAAGGGCGTTTTGTATCTCTATCTCCTTCAGTTCTGCTCTGATCTTATTTATTTCTTGCCTTCTGCTATCTTTTGAATTTATTTGCTCTGCTTCTCTAGTTATTTTAATTGTGATGTTAGGGTGTCAATTTTAAATCTTTCTTGCTTTCTCTTGTGTGCATTTAGTGCTACAAATTTCTGTCTACATACTGCTTTAAATGTGTCCCAAAATTCTGGTACATGGTATCTTTGTTCTCATTGGTTTTAAAGAACAACTTTATTTCTGCCTTCATTTCGTTATTTACCCAGTAGTCATTCAGGAGCAGCTTGTTCTGTTTCCATATAGTTGTGTGGTTTTGAGCGAGTTTCTTAATCCTGAGTTCTAATTTGATTGCACTGTGGTCTGAGAGACAATTTGTTGTGATTTCTGTTCTTTTACATTTGCTGAGGACTGTTTTACGTCCAATTATGTGGTCAATTATATAGTAAGTGCAATGTGGTGCTGAGAATATTCTGTTGATTTGGGGTGGAGAGTTCTGTAGATGTCTGTTAGGTCCACTTGGGGATGCAGAGCTGAGTTCAAATCATGAATATCCTTGTTAACCTTCTGTCTCTTGATCTATCTAATATTGACAGTGGGGTGTTAAAGTCTCCCATCATTATTGTGCGGGAGTCTACATCTCTTTGTAGGTCTCTAAGGACTTGCTTTATGAATCTGGGTGCTCCTGTATTGGGTGCATATATATTTAGGATAGTTAGTTCTTCTTGTTGAATTGATCCCTTTACCATTATGTAATGGCATTCTTTATCCCTTTTGATCTTTGTTGGTTTATAGTCTGTTTTATCAGAGACTAAGATTGCAACCCTTGCTTTTTTTTTTGTTTTCCATTTGCTTGGTAGATCTTCCTCTATCCCTTTATTTTGAGCCTATGTGTGTCTCTGCACATGAAGTAGGTCTCCTGAATACAGCACACTGATAGGTCTTGACTCTTTATCATATTTGCCAGTGTGTGTCTTTTAATTGGGGCATTTAACCCATTTACATTTAAGGTTAATTTTGTTATGTGTGAATTTGATCTTGTCATTATGATGTTAGCTCGTTATTTTGCATGTTAATTGATGCAATTTCTTCATAGCATCTATGGTCTTTAGAATTTGGCATGTTTTTGCAGTGGCTGGTACTGGTTGTTCCTTTCCATGTTTAGTGCTTCCTTCAGGAGCTCTTGTAAGGCAGGCCTGGTGGTGACAAAATCTCTCAGTATTTGCTTTTCTGTAAAGGATTTTATTTCTCCTTCACTTATGAAGCTTAGTTTGACTGGATATGAAATTCTAGGTTGAAAATTCTTTTCTTTAAATGTTCAATATTGGCCCCCACTATCTTCTGGTTTGTAGGGTTTCTGCTGAGAGACCCGCTGTTAGTCTGATGGGCTTCCCTTTGTGGGTAACCCGACCGTTCTGTTTGGCTGCCCTTAACATTTTTTCTTTAATTTCAACCTTGGTGAATCTGACAAGTATGCATCTTGGGGTTGCTCTTTTCGAGGAGTGGCTTTGTGGTGTTCTCTGTATTTCCTGAATGTGAATGTTGGCCTGCTTTGCTAGGTTGGGGAAGTTCTCCTGGATAATATCCTGAAGAGTGTTTTCTAATTTGGTTCCATTCTCCCCATCACTTTCAGGTACATGAGTGAAGCATATATTTGGTCTTTTCACATAGCCCCATATTTCTTGGAGGCTTTGTTCATTTCTTTTTACTCCTTTTTTTCTAATCTTGTCTTCTTGCTTTATTTCATTAATTTGATCTTCAATCACTAATATCCCTTCTTCCACTTGATCGAATTGTATACTGAAGCTTGTGCCTGTTTCATGAAGTTCTTGTGCCATGGTTTTCAGCTCCATCAGGTCATTGAAGGTCTTCTCTACACTGTTTATTCTAGTTAGCCATTCATCTAACCTTTTGTCAAGGTTTTTAGCTTCCTTGCGGTGGGTTAGAACATGCTCTTTTAGATCAGAGAAGTTGGTTATTACTGACCTTCTGGAGCCTACTTCTGTCAACTTGTCGAAGTCATTCTCTGTCCAGCTTTCTTCCATTGCTGGCGAGGAGCTGCAATCCTTTGCGGGAGAAGAGGTGCTCTATTTTTTGAAGTCTTCTGCTTTTCTGCTCTAGTTTCTCCCATCTTTGTGGTTTTATCTACCTTTGGTCTTTGACATTGGTGACCTACAGATGGGGTCTTATTGCAGATGTCCTTTTTGTTGATGTTGATGCAATTCCTTTCTGTTTGTTAGTTTTCCTTGTAACAGTCAGGCCCCTTAGCTGCAGGTCTGTTGGAGTTTGCTGGAGGTCCGCTCTGGCCCCTTTTGCCTGGGTTTCACCAGCAGAGGCTGCAGAACAGCAAATATTGCAGAACAGCAAATATTACTGCCTGATCCTTCCTCTGGAAGCTTTGTTCCAGAGGGGCAGCCACTTGCATGAGGTGTCTGTCGGCCCCTGCTGGGAGGTGCCTCCCAGTTAGGCTACATGGAGTCAGGGATCCACTTGAGGAGGCAGTCAGTCTGTTCTCAGAGCTCAAACACTGTGCTGGGAGAACTCCTGCTCTCTTCAGAGCTGTCACACAGGGGCATTTAAGTCTGAAGTTGTCTACTGCCTTTTGTTGAGCTATGCCCTGCCCACAAAGGTGGAGTCTATAGAGGCAGTAGGCCTTGTTGAGCTGTGGTGGGCTCTGCTCAGTTTGAGCTTCCTGGCTGCTTTATTTACCTACTCAAGCCTCAGCAATGGCAGGTGCCTCTCCCCACACCAGGCTGCAACCTTGCAGGTCAATCTCAGACTGCTGCACTAGCAGTGAGCAAGGCTCCATGGGTGTGGGACCCACCGAGCCAGGCACGAGAGGGAATCTCCTGGTCTGCTGGTTGCTAAGACCATCGAAAAGCACAGTATGTGGGCAGAAGTGTACCGTTTTTCCAGGTACAGTCTGTCATGGCTTCCCTTGACTAGGAAAGGGAAATCCTCCAAAACCTTGTGCTTCCTGGGTGAGGCGATGCCCTGCCCTACTTCGGCTCACCCTCCATGGGTGGCACTCACTGTCCAACCAGTCCCAGTGAGATGAACTAGGTACCTCAGTTGGAAATGCAGATCTGTGTCGATCTTGCTGGGAGCTTCCGACTGGAGCTGTTCCTATTTGGACATCTTGGAAGCGACCACCTTGATTTCAATTCTTTTGAATATATTCCCAGAAGTGGGATTGCTAGGTCATATGGTAATTCTGTTTTCATTTTTTTGAGGAACCTCCATACTGTTTTACACAAAAGCTGTGTAATTTTACATTCTCATTAACAGTGGACAAAGGTTCCAGGTTCTCCATATCTTTGCTGACATTTGAGCTGTTGTTATAGTTTTCTATAATAGCCATCTTAGCAGGTGTGTGGTGATACCTCATAATTTTGATTTGCATTTCCCTCATAGTGAAGTTACTGTTTGATATAACCTGTTTTCCATGTTTCTTTGAAGAAATATCTATTGAAGTCCTTTGCCATTTTTAATTGGATAATTTAGTTTTCTGCTGTTGAATTGTAGGGGTTCCTCACATATTTGGATATTAATCTCTTATCAGATATATGATTTGTAAATATTTTCTCTCATTCCATAGATTACCTTTTCATTCTGTTGATTGTTTTTTTTGCAGTTCAGAAGCTTTTAAGCTTGATATAGTCCCAGTCATCTCACGCTTTTGTTGCATGAGCTTCTGGTATCATATCCAAGAGATCATTGCCAAGCCCAGTGTTGTGAAACTTTCCCCTTATATTTTCTTCTAGGAGTTTTATATTGCCAGATTTTACATATAAATCTTTAATCTATTTTGAGTTGATTTTTGTGTCTAGTGTGTGGTAAGGTAGTGTGAGGTAAGGATCCAGTTTTGTTATTTGCACATGGATATTCAGTTTCTTCAACATTATTTGCTGAATATGCTATCTTTCCTCATTGTGTATTTTTTGGCACTCATGTTAAGTATATGTGTGTGGTATTATTTCTGGACTCTATTCTGTTCCCTTGGTCTGTCTGTTTTTTGTTTGTTTGCTTGTTTGTTGCCAGCACCATACTGTTTTGACTACTATGGCTTTGTAGTATATTTTGAAGTTGAGAAATATGATGCCTCAATCTTTGTTCTTCTCGCTCAGAATTGCTCTAGCTTTTCAGATACTTTGTAGTTCCATATGAATTTTAAGATTTTTTTTTCTGAAATCCATGATTCTACAAAGAACAACCTTACTATATTATGTGTGTATTTATATTGAATCACATTTTGTACAGAGAAGGCAGAAATAATGCAAGCTACTCTCTCTAATGATAAATGATTGGTTCTCTAAAATTCTCTAGAGATGATCATTGAGTTGTTTTTAAATCTCATTATGACTGCATAAATTTTGTGCTATTTGATATTTTTCAATCCATTGCAGTTATTGTTCCTTATAATGTTCAATTTATCTCATTTGCCAATAGGAATTCTTTCACTTTTGCTCCTTAGTCCTTTTGATATGATACCACTAGTCATTGGTACATTTTCACTTTCTGGTGGGACAAACTAGCCTCTTCTCTTGTATTTTCTGTCCTGACCAGGACATAACCATATCAGTAAGGCACCTTGGTTCCTTTTGTGTCCACAATCCAGGTACTGGAAACGTTCATTTCTCATTTAGTCACTGTTTCTAGGTCTTTTCTGAAGAGAAGTTTTGAAAGAGAAATATTTTGCATGTTTATGTTGATATTTTTATACTTACAATTTTAGTTTGAGTTTGTAGGTTTTTATTTTCAATTTTATTTCATATGTTTATCTCTTTTCTCTTAAACTAAAAGTGTTAGTTTTATATGATTCTATATATGAAACAATTTATTAATATTCTAAGAGTAACTAATATTATTAACAATTTGATTAATAAAAATGATTTAAGATTTCCTTGCATTTCTCATTGTCCTTAGAAAATATCCACCAGGAGTATACAATCAAGTTATTGGTTTTTGTCTTTTAAAATAATTTGTTGTTGGTTAAGTTACCAATCCATACACAGTTATATTCCCTTTTTAAATTTTCTTTTAATTTTTATGAATTACTGTTTTAGTTTGAATTAATTTTGTTTAATAGTTATGTGAAACATGTTCATGTTTCCAAAGTTAAAACCTCAAAGTAAAGCATATTTGGAGAAGTGTAACTTCTCTTGTTTGCATTACCTTGTCCCTTTTTTTCCTATGGATATCACCACTTTTATTAATTTTCAGTTTAAAAAATATATAATGTACACACACACACACACACACACACCTTTATATATTCCTATCCCCTTTCTTTGATGAAAGGTAGCACACTGTATATGCTTAAACATTTTGCTTATTTTCATAGGAATAATATATTTTAACAATATTTAGTAATATTTCTCATTTTTTTTTCACACAAAGCAGACATTTTAAGCATGAGATCTATTCAGGATCCAGGATGGGTAATCTCATTCATTTATTCAACAAACTTTTGCTGAAAACTCAAAAAAAGTAGGGGTGATGTTCTTGGATACTAAGATTAATACACCACAGCTTCTGTCAGAATGGAGCTTCAGATATAGTAGCAGAGAGTACACTTAAACCAAGGATTGCTCCTCAATGGTAAGGGCGAATGGAGGTGAGAACAGGGTGCTGCTGCAGGAGCCCAACAAGGAACACAAAACTTAGACTGAGATGCCTTGAGCTGACTCCTATGGAATGATCAGGAGTTTACCAGATTAAAGGTGAAGACAGGAAGGTTCTGACAGAAGGAAAGGCATACAAGAAGTCCCATGGATGAGGAAATGAGAGCATGGACCCTAGTAAGAGGAGGCTAGAGAAATAGATGAGGAAGGCCCTTACTGGTAAAGTCCTTGTACTATGGATGTGGCCTGAAAGATTCTCACTGGCCCAGAAAGGGAAAAAAAGGAACCTTTGAGGCAGGAGTTACATTTTATAAAAACCACTCTTCATTTAGTTATTTACCAGCATTATTTAAGAAACCATCTGTAGTCCATGTTACTGTCAGTTAGGTTCTTAAATATCAGAACACAGCCTGTTGGATATACCATAAAATTTGCAGCCTTTAATAAAATATCATTATTAGTGTAAATAAACAAAAACAAACAAAACTGTGGCCCAATTATCCATCATCTGGCTAACCACACCCCCTAAACTTGTTATGTAGTCTAGAAATTTGAAAGAAACAAAATATTAATTCTGTTTTATAGGGTCCATTAGCCTACTTAAATAATAGACTTATAGCCGTTTAGGGCTAGAAGGAAGGATATATTCAGTTGCAAGGCACAAGAAAGTCATGGCACTCTTCGTGGAGCACAATGCAGTATTTACCTTTGAATTTTAGAATAAATATCAGATCTTGTGCTAAACTTGTTCCTATTGTACGCATCATTTATGGCAACTATTTTATTTTACTTCATTTCATTTCATTTCATTTTATTTCATTTCATTTCATTTTTTTGAGATGGAGTTTTGCTCTTGTTGCCCAGGCTGGAGTGCAATGGTGCAATCTTGGCTTACCACAACCTCTGTCTCCCGGGTTCAAGCGATTCTCCTGCCTCAGCCTCCCAAGTAGCTTGGACTACAGGCATGCACCAGCATGCCTGGCTAATTTGTATTTTTTTTTTTTTTTTTTTAGTACAGGCGGGCTTTCTCCATGTTGGTCAGGCTGGTCTCGAACTTCCAACCTCAGGTGATCCTCCCACTGTGGCCTCCCAAAGTGCTGGGATTAGAGGTGTGAGTCACTGTGCCTGGCCCAACTGTTGTTTATGTGGTGCTTAGGTCTGCACTGTTCTAGTGCTTTATGTGTATTACTTTCATTAATCATCCTGACTTCTTTATAAAGAAGCACTTATACTATCCTCATTTTATAAATGAGGAAACTGAGGCATAAAGAAATGGACTGTATCAATTATAGGTGGTGAATAGTAGGGATTCACATCTAGGCAGTCTGATTCCATAGTGTGTGCTGTTAATTGTAATAGCATACTGCATCTCTCTCCTGGAATATAAAAGAAAGAAAGAAAGAAGCTGAAAGATAAGAAAGGTGAAGACAATATGTGAAAGAACATTTTATATTAAGAAATTTTTAATATTAATGTTTTCCCATTTAGTGAACAAATCCTTCTTACTTTTACTGATAATCCATTTTTTATCTACTTTATAAAATTTTGAATATTCTTAAAGGCATTGATTGAAGATCCATTGATACCCAGTCCTTGACAGATGAGGTACCTGCAGTCTTGGAAGACATAGTGACACAGCTGGTTTGTAACAAAAAGTGCTTCAATTCATGCCTCCTGTCTCACACAATAAAGTGTGAGAATTGGGGCATAGCTTTTGGGCTTTTGAGATCCAAAGTAACCAGAGGTCACTCTGAAGGGATTATATTTAATTCTAGACCCTTTTATGCTCTAAGAAGTGAAAGATGGAATTGAGGGTGCATCTTCTTCAGGGGCTACATTTCCAAGTAGGCCACTTTCTTTTTTTCTTTTTTTTTTGGTTTGTTTGTTTCACTTTTTCTCTATAGCTCTCACCAATGGCACAGCTATGCATAAATATAGCTGCTCATTGTATTACTTCCAATGTTATTGTGTAATTCTTCATTTTTCAATATTGAAAATGCTCTGATCATTTTCTAACCTTCTTGCAAATGAAAAGTCTACTATATATACATAAAGTACAGTATTAGTATCTACAAAGAATTGCTTCGAGGGAAACGAGATTTTTTGATTTGGTGCCACAGCTAATTGGTTTCAATTATGTATAAATAAAGCCCAAACTGCTTAGTCCTATGCCTTTCCTTTCTTTGTTGAGCTTGTTGAGCTTTAAAAAAATCTAAAATGTAATCAAAGTGATACGCATTATCAGAAATTTAATTGTAAAGGTCTTAATTAAAATATGAATTCACACAAATACGGGGAGTAAGAAAATTAATTTTTCAGTAAATATATAAATAGGCTCCTATACTAAAAGTTTTATTATTTTTTTAACATCTGGTTCCAAAAATCTTTTGTTTGTACTATATTAATTTGCCCTTATTTTATGTCTTTAAGTTCTTTCTTTTGTCTTTTAGATAACTTTTAAGATCTCCTCAATGAAGAAACGAGCTTGAGTCAGATATTTTGTAATATTTTGACATATTTAAGAGAAAGGAACAAGAGAGGGAAGCTTGTAAAATAAAGGCTTATATAAGAAGACATAAGAACAAGCAACTTAAACAGAAAATCAGAGTTCTGGATAGACTTTAGAGTGATAAAGTGGATAGAATATGGTTTCCAGTATTGTTCCCTGTCATGAGTTCTGTTCAAACTCCTTTACCTGTAAAATTCTGCTCAAATTATTTACCATCTCTGCAACTCAGCTTTCTTAATTCTAAAAATTAACGTGTGTAAATTACTTCTCAAGTTGTTTTGAAAACATGTGACACCATCTAATCAATTCATGGGTAAACACCTAATCAATATTTTTGTTTTATATGTATATATTTTATTATACACATGATTTAAGGTAACATGCAATAACCTTTTTCTTTCTGTTAATGATTTATTCTGCAAAAATAAATTTGGAGATGATACCAGTTGATACAGAAAATTTTAAAAATACGTATATTAAACACCTATTGCTTTTCTCACAGCATTAGATACAAAGAACATAAGGATAAAAAAAATAGTGCTCCTATTGCAAAGAACTTGTAAATTTTTTCTGCTGACCTCTGACAGGACTTCCTTGGACTCAGTCTTGATTGTCTATGTTCTTTTAGGTAATATCCATGACAAGTCAAAAGGACTTAGTATATAGCCTTACAGCAGAATAATTTGAGTATTTCATTTAGTACTGAAAGGATTTATCTTGTATTGAATTTGAGTACAGTAGGTTTCCCTCATATTTTTTCCCCCATTGATTTGCTGGACAGAGTAAACAATTCTTTAATCTTATCTCATAAATCTTACTTTTCTTAGTCTTTGTCATCAACAAACCCTTGTAAGTAGCTAGTAAGTGCAAGTCACTATAATTAAATGGGTTTTTCTTTTTTGAAATTCTGTTGTTTACAATATTCTCTTGGCTTATCTCCCCTAGAAAGTTTGTACCTTAATCTATGCTTTAGACGAAGTTTATTGAATTTCTTTTATTGGCAATTCTCTGGTTGTTAGAGAGATTGCACATAATTATTTAGATCCTTCTAGAACAACTCAGAGGGCCAAAATTAACCATTCCTGTTAATACAGCTTCTCTCTGGGGATCACTTGTTAGTTTATTTAGTTATTCTTTTATGTAAGTGCTTAATCAGTGCAAGCAATTAAAAGGTATAGGGCATCTTGGTTGCTTTCTGCATTTCAAAGTATTTTTGATGTATTTTCAAATCTCCCTATAGAGAGCTTTGTAATGCTTTTCTGCAACAGAGAACTGCATGCAAGGACCCAAGGGTCAGGCCTTTTCTAATGTAAACTTAATGCCTTTGCTTCGTGAGCTAAGATCATTTATAAAACTCACAGAAGAGCAGATTAATCTGTTACCATGTATAGTAACATCTCAAAGAGACAACTAAACATGACAGTTAAGGGGATTTGCAAGTGAAAGAGAAAAACATGAACAGAGTTGAGAGCCATATAATTATGCTCATTCACACTGTGACTAGTTTTAAAGTGATTTATTCAAAATGGTTACCAGTGTACTCTTAGTCCCCTTCTTTCTTGACTATGTGCTAATTCTGATTTTGGCATTTGTCTATGGAATATATTTGTTCTTCCTCTTGAAAGGGAATTGTGCTATGTTTTAAGTAGTGTTTAAATCAGTTGATCATATTTTGCAATTATTCCGTAACGTTAGTTATTTGAATTTCAAGTTGCAGTGTTCTTAGAGAAAGCTTAATATCTTCATTATACATACAGTCATGGCTAGCTAATTAGCATCATGAATACTGCAGCTTAACCCTGGATACCAGTATTTTTGACTTCAAGAATATATTGGATTTTCTCACTTTAAACAGTTTCGAAGGAAAAATATCATTGTTGAATTCTACTTCTTATTTCAAATAAGAAGCCCCCTTTAAAAGTGTCCAGACTTACTATAAATGCATTACAGTTCTCATCTATTGGTTTATAAATAAAAGCATCCTTGAATGTTTTCCAAAAGAGTAACGCAATTTACAATATAGTTAATGAAAATTAAGCTATATTGGTTTTCCAGGAGGGAAATTGCAATACATAATTAATTTTAAAAATCACTGTTTACTTCTTCAGTTTATTGGGAAACAAGAAACAGATTCAAAATAATGAAGGTAAAGGAACACATTGCATTTTGACATCGTCCCGAATTAAAAGATCAGTGTTTTCAAGGCAATTTCATCTTGTTTGTGCTGCCATTTTAGTTGCCATTGTACTTAAAGCTTTCCTTCTCCTTTCTTATATAGGGGTTCTCAGCTTTTAAATAAAAGATGTGAAGGAATTACGATTATTTCTGTTTTCAGAATAAGTGTCCTAAAATTTTAATAATTTTAACATTTTTGTTTTGGTTTTTTATTTAGTGATTATTATACAATAGGCAAAACCATAGATCAGTATAAATAAGAGAGGTAAATTGATTTGCATAAGGTTACATGTTTGGCAATGGCAGGCTAAAATGGGACTTCTAGATATCCAGTCTAGTGTTTTTTCCCTTATCTGAACTTATGGTACCTTATGATTCCTTGATTTGTGAAACTTGAGAAAATAGGCATTATGAGATTTCTAGCCCAGAGGCTGTACAGGAATGGTAACTTTATTTGAGTGGTGACTTAGCCTAAGCTTTATATACATATAATCACACTCTACATTTGTAAAACATTTCATAGTTTAAAAAATTATCTCTCATTCTCTCCTTCCCAACTTATCTTTCCCTCTCTTTCTTTCTTGCTTTCACTGTTTCAGAAAGTGGGAACTTTCTCTGCAATCTGAAATCTACATACAAGAAAATAAAATGAAATCATGGAAAAGGTACAGAAGCAACTTATGACATCTACAAGGGAGATGGCTAGATTTTTTTAGTATAAAACAAATTGACTGATTATCCTTACAGTGAAGACAAAGTTTGAAGTTTTTCAGAATATGATTAAAAATGATGAATGATATGATCAAAATACCTTTCAAAATTCTGTTTTATTAATTTGTGTAAAAGTCTGATTTCCTTTGAACGAGGCCTTCCATAGTGAGAGTTGCCTTATGAGAGCTATCAGACCCTCACCATGAACTTAAATTGACTTAGACTGACTTCGACAGAAATGCCTAACCTACATTTCTTTCAATTTCTCTTCATCCTTTCAATGTCTTCCAAGCTGTATGATTCACCTTAATATGTAAAAATAAAGTAAAATATGTTTCTACATAAAGGTCTTGATGTTAACATCTTTGATGCACAGTCGATGAAATGAAAGCTCAAACAGAAATACTGATTACAGTGGGGCAAATAGCTTACCAGAATTATTCTTATCTGGTCCTAAGATTTGGATTGGAGATATGGTAACACTTCCACTCACAAATCCATGAGGAAAAGATGGGAGAGGAAGGGTTGGGGTTTTAATGTGAACTATACCTTAGGTTAGAGAAGAGCCTGAGGACTGGCCAGAGGTCTCTTCTAGAATCGAGGTGGATGGGGCACACAAATGGCTCTTATCGTTCCCCTAATCTTTCTATCTGTGCTCTGATTTTTTGCACCTTGACTCCTTCAAAGCACTTTACTTCAGTTCTTCAATGGTGGCATCTTCCCTGTCTCACCATTCTCTCTTTTCATACTAAATCATTCCTAATAGTACACCAAGATTTTTCTTTTTTTAAAAAAATGTTTTATTATACTTTAAGTTCTAGGGTACATGTGCACAAAACGTGCAGGTTTGTTACATATGTATACATGTGCCATGTTGGTGTGCTGCACCCATTAACTCATCATTTACATTAGGTATATCTCCTAATGCTATCCCTCCCCCATGCCCCAACCCCATGACAGGCCCCGGCGTGTGATGTTCCCCTTCCCGCGTCCAAGTGTTCTCATTGTTCAATTCCCACCTATGAGTGAGAACATGTGGTGTTTGGTTTTCTGTTCTTGCAATACTTTGCTGAGAATGATGGTTTCCAGCTGCATCCATGTCCCTACAAAGGACATTAACTGACCCTTTTTGATGGCCGCATAGTATTCCACGGTATATATGTGCCACATTTTCTTAATTCAGTCTGTCATTGATAGACATTTGGGTTGGTTCCAAGTCTTTGCTGTTGAGAATAGTGTCGCAATAAACATACATGTGCATGTGTCTTTATAGCAGCATGATTTATAATCCTTTGGGTATATACCCAGTAACGGGATGGCTGGGTCAAATGGTGTTTCCAGTTCTAGATCCTTGAGGAATCGCCACACTGTCTTCCACAATGGTGGAACTAGTTTACAGTCTGACCAACAGTGTGAAAGTGTTCCTATTTCTTTACATCCTGTCCAGCACCTGTTGTTTCCTGACTTTTTAATGATTGCCATTCTAACTGGTGTGAGATAGTATCTCATTGTAGTTTTGATTTGCATTTCTCTGATGGCAAGTGATGATGAGTATTTTTTCAAGTGTGTGTTGGCTGCTGCAGAAATGTCTTCTTTTGAGAAGTGTCTGTTCATATCCTTTGTCCACTTTTTGATGGGGTTGTTTTTTTCTTGTATATTTGTTTGAGTTCTTTGTAGATTCTGGATATGTGCCCTTTGTCAGATGGGCTGATTGCAAAAATTTTCTCCTATTCTGTAGGTTGCCTGTTCACTGTGATGGTAGTTTCTTTTGCTGTGCAGAAGCTCTTTAGTGTAATTAGATCCCTTTTGTCAATTTTGGCTTTTGTTGCCATTGCTTTTGGTGTTTTAGACATGAAGTCTTTGCCCATGCCTATGTCCTGAATGGTATTGCCTAGGTTTTCTTCTAGGGATTTTATGATTTTAGGTCTAACATTTATGTATCTAATCCATCTTGAATTAATTTTCATATAAGGCATAAGGAAGGGATCCAGTTTCAGCTTTCTACATATGGCTAGCCAGTTTTCCCAGCACCATTTATTAAATAGGGAATCCTTTCCCCATTTCTTGTTTTTTGTTAGGTTTGTCAAAGATCAAATGGTTGTAGATGTGTGGTATTATTTATTTCTGAGGGCTCTGTTCTGTTCCATTGGTCTATATCTCTGTTTTGGTACCAGTACCATGCTGTTTTGGTTACTGTAGCCTTGTAGTATTGTTTGAAGCCAGGTAGCATGATGCCTCCAGCTTTGTTCTTTTTGCTTACGATTGTCTTGACAATGTGGGCTCTTTTTTGGTTCCATATGAACTTTAAAGTAGTTTTTTCCAATTCTGTGAAGAAAGTCATTGGTAGCTTAATGGGGATGGCATTGAATCTATAAATTACTTTGGGCAATATGGCCATTTTCAGAATATTGATTCTTCCTATTTATGAGCATGGAATGTTCTTCCATTTGTTTGAGTCCTCTTTTATTTCATTGAGCAGTGGTTTGTAGTTCTCCTTGAAGAGGTCCTTTGTGTCCCTTGTAAGTTGGATTCCTAAGTGTTTTATTCTCTTTGAAGCAATTGTGAATGGGAGTTCACTCATGATTTGGCTCTCTGTTATTGGTGTATGAGAATGCTTGTGATTTTTGCACATAGATTTTGTATCCTGAAACTTTGCTGAAGTTGCTTATCAGCTTAAGGATATTTTAGGCTGAGATAATGGGGTTTTCTAAATATACAATCATGTCATCTGCAAACAGGGACAATTTGACTTCCTCTTTTCCTAATTGAATACCCTGTATTTCTTTCTCCTGCCTGATTGCCCTGGCCAGAATTTCCAACACTATGTTGAATAGGAGTGGTGAGAGAGGGCATCTCTGTCTTGTGCCAGTTTTCAAAGGGAATACTTTCAGTTATTGCACATTCGGTATAATATTTGCTGTGGGTTTGTCATAAGTAGCTCTTATTATTTTGAGATATGTTCCATCAATACCGAATTTATTGAGAGTTTTTAGCATGAAGGGCTATTGAATTTTGTCAAAGGCCTTTTCTGAATCTATTGAGATAATCATGTGGTTTTTGTCTTTGGTTCTGTTTATATGCTGGATTACGTTTATTGATTTGCATATGTTGAGCCAGCCTTGCATCCCAGGGATGAAGCCCACTTGATCATGGTGGATAAGCTTTTTGATGTGCTGCTGGATTCAGTTTGCCAATATTTTATTGAGGATTTTTACAGCAATGTTCATCAGGGATGTTGATCTAAAATTCTCTTTTTTTTGTTTTGTTTCTGCCAGGCTTTGGTATTAGGATGATGTTGGCCTCATAAAATGAGTTAGGGAGGATTCCCTCTTTTTCTATTGATTGGAATAGTTTCAGAAGGAATGGTACCAGGTCCTCCTTTTACCTCTGGTAGAATTCTGCTGTGAATCCATCTGGTCCTGGACTTTTTTTGGTTGGTAGACTATTAATTATTGCCTCAATTTCAGAGCCTGTTGTTGGTCTATTCAGGGATTCAACTTCTTCCTGGTTTAGTCTTGGGAGAGTGTATGTGTCCAGGAATTTATCCATTTCTTCTAGGTTTTCTAGTTTATTTGTGTAGAGGTGTTCATAGTATTCTCTGATGGTAGTTTGTATTTATGTGGGTTTGGCGGTGATATCCCCTTTATCATTTTTATTGCATCTATTTGATTCTTCCCTCTTTTCTTCCTTATTAGTCTTGCTAGAAGTCTATCGATTTTGTTGATCTTTTCAAAAAATCAGCTCCTGGATTCATTGATTTTTTGAAGGACTTTTTGTGTCTCTATCTCCTTCAGTTCTGCTCTGATCTTAGTTATTTCTTGCCTTCTGCTAGCTTTTGAATGTGTCTGCTCTTCCTTCTCTAGTTCTTTTAATTGTGATGTTAAGGTGCCAATTTTGGATATTTCCTGCTTTCTCTTGTGTGCATTTAGTGCTATAAATTTACCTCTACACACTGCTTTATATGTGTTCCAGAGATTGTAGTATGTTGTATCTTTGTTCTCATTGGTTTCAAAGAACATCTTTATTTCTGCCTTCATTTCCTTATGTACCCAGTAGTCATTCAGGAGCAGGTTGTTCAGTTTCCATGGAGTTGTGTGGTTTTGAGTGAGTTTCTTAATCCTGAGTTCTAGTTTGATTGCACTGTGGTCTGAGAGACAGTTTGTTATAATTTCTGTTCTTTTACATTTGCTGAGGAGTGGTTTACTTCCAACTATGTGGTCAATTTTGGAATAAGTGTGATGTGGTGCTGAGAAGAATGTATATTCTGTTGATTTGGGGTGGAGAGTTCTGTAGATGTCTATTAGGTCTTTTTGGTGCAGAGCTGAGTTCAATTCGTGGATATCCTTGTTAACTTTCTGTCTCGTTGATCTGTCTAATGTTGATGGTGGGGTGTTACAGTCTCCCATTATTATTGTGTGGGAGTCTAAGTCTCTTTATAAGTCTCAAAGGACTTGCTTTATGAATATGGGTGTTCCTGTATTGGGTGCATACATATTTAGGATAGTTAGCTCTTCTTGTTGAATTGATCCCTTTACCATTATGTAATGGCCTTCTTTGTCTCTTTTGATCTTTGATGGTTTAAAGTCTGTTTTAGCAGAGACTAGGATTGCACCTCCTGCTTTTTTTTGTTTTCCATTTGTTTGGTAGATCTTCCTCCATCCGTTTTATTTGAGCCTATGTGTGTCTCTGCACGTGAGATGGGTCTCCTGAATACAGCACACTGATGGGTCTTGACTCTTTATCCAGTTTGCCAGTCTGTGTCTTTTAATTGGAACATTTAGCCCACTTACATTTAAGGTTAATTTTGTTATGTGTGAATTTGATCCTGTCATTATGATGTTAGCTGGTTATTTTGCTCGTTAGTTGATGCAGTTTCTTCCTAGTATCAATGATCTTTACATTTTGGCATGTTTTTGCAGTGGCTCGTTGTTCCTTTCAATGTTTCGTGCTTCTTTCAGGAGCTCTTGTAGGGCAGGCCTGGTGGTGACAAAATCTCTAAGCATTTGCTTTTCTGTAAAGGATTTTATTTCTCCTTCACTTATGAAACTTAGTTTGACTGGATATGAATTTCTGGGTTGAAAATTCTTTTCTTTAAGAATGTTGAATATTGGCCCCCACTCTCTTCTGGCTTGTAGAGTTTCTGCTGAGAGATCCGCTGTTAGTCTGATGGCCTTCCCTTTATGGGTTACCTGCCCTTTTTCTCTCTGGCTGTACTTAACATTCTTTCCTTCATTTCAACTTTGGTGAATCTGATAATTATGTGTCTTGGAGTTGCTCTTCTCGAGGAGTATCTTTGTGTTATTCTCTGAATTTCCTGAATTTGAATGTTGGCCTGCCTTGCTAGGTTCGGAAAGTTCTGGATAATATCCTGAAGAGTGTTTTCCAACTTGGTTCCATTCTCCCTGTCACTTTCAGGTATACCAATCAGATGTAGATTTGGTCTTTTCACATAGTCCCATATTTCTTGGAGGCTTCATTCGTTTCTTTTTGCTCTTTTTTCTCTAACCTTCTCTTCTCACTTCATTTCATTCATTTGATCTTCAATCACTGATACCCCTTCTTCCAGTTGATTGAATCAGTTACTGAAGCTTGTGCATTTGTCATGTAGTTCTTGTGCTGTGGTTTTCAGCTCTATCAGGTCATTTAAGGACGCCTCTACATTGGTTATTTTAGTTAGCCATTCATCTAATCTTTTTTCAAGGTTTTTAGCTTCTTTGTGATGGGTTCGAACTTCCTCCTTTAGCTCAGAGAATTTTGACCATCTGAAACCTTCTTCTCTCAACTCGTCAAAGTCATTCTCTGTCCAGCTTTGTTCTGTTGCTGGTTAGGAACTGCGTTGTTTTGGAGGGGGAGAGGCACTCTGATTTTTAGAATTTTCAGCTTTTCTGCTCTGTTTTTTCCCCATCTTTACGGTTTTATCTACCTCTGGTCTTTGATGATGGTGATGTACAGATGGGGTTTTGGTGTGGATGTCCTGTCTGTTGGTTAATTTTCCTTCTAACAGTCAGGACCCTCAGCTGCAGGTCTGTTGGAGTTTGCTCGAGGTCACACTCCAGACCCTGTTTGCCTGGGTATCAGTAACAGAGGCTGCAGAAGAGTGAATATTGCTGAACAGCAAATATTGCTGCCTAATTGTTCCTCTGGAAACTTCATCTCAGAAGGGTAACTGGCCATGTGAGGTGTCGGTGTGCCCCTACTGGGGGCTGCCTTCCAGTTAGGCTACTCGGGAGTCAGGAATCAACTTGAGGATGCAGTCTGTCTGTTCTCAGATCTCAAACTCTGTGCTGAGAGAACCACTACTCTCTTCAAAGCTGTCAGACAGGGACATTTAAATCTGCAGAGGTTTCTGTTGCCATTTGTTTGGCTATGCCCTGTCCCAGAGGTGGAGTCTACAGAGACAGGCAGGCCTCTTTGAGCTGCGGTGGGCTCCACCCAGTTTGAGATTCCCAATTGCTTTGTTTACCTACTCAAGCCTCAGCAATGGTGGGCGCCCCTCCCCCAGCCTCGCTGAATCACTGGACCCCAGGAGGCAGAGGCTGAGTTAGATCTCAGACTGCTGTGCTAGCAATGAGGGAGGCCCTGTGGGTGTGGGACCCTCTGAGCCGGGCGCAGGATATAATCTCCTGGTGTCCGTTTGCTAAGACCCTTGGAAAAGCACAGTATTAGGGTGGGAGTGACCCAATTTTCCAGGTGTTATGTGTCACGGTTTCCCTTGGAGGAAAGGGAATTCCCTTCCCCTTTATGCTTCTTGAGTGAGGTGATGTCTCCCCTACTTTGGCTCTCACTTGGTGGGCTGCACTGCTGTTCTGCACCCACTGTCTGACACACCCCAGTGAGATGAACCTGGTTCGGCCATCTTGGACAGTTCTTCCAAGATTTTTCAAAATCTTTCTTCTTAAAAAGAGAATAACCTAAAGCCTTCCCTTGGATCTTCCTTAAACCACAACTGCTCATCTCTGTTCTTTCTATAATAACCTTTTTGATGTTTTGTTGGTATCCATCAACCCTAATTCTTCATACACCATTCACTCTTCAAACCACTTCAATCTCTTTTTACCCCCATTGCACCCTTGAAATTGTTCTTGTTGAAGATCTCCATGCTACCAAATCTAGTGTTCTGCTTTGCCTTAATCTTACCCCATCTCTCACCAGTATCAATACAATTGCCTAATTTCTCTCTTGAACCACTGTCCTTTCTTGCCCTTCTAGCCATCATGCACGTAAAAGAAATGTTTTCATGTTCTCCTCCTTCTTTGCTACTATTTTTTTTTTTATGATTCTGAAATCTTTGAATGCCTCAGAGCCTCTCCTCTTTTCCTACATTCTCTTGTACACTTCTCTACTTAGGTAATATTATTCAGTTCCGTGAGCCTGAAACTGCCTGTAGGTTGATGATTCTCAAGTTTATATTAACTGCTGAGCTCCAGATTTATTCATTTATCTGTTCTGCATCTCTACTGAGATGTCTCAAGGTTGTTTCAAACCTTACATGTCCAAAATGAAAATTTTGGTTTCTAAATTATCACTTAAATCTGTGGTTCTGGCCAGGCACTGTGACACACTCCTGTAATCCCAGCACTTTGGGAGGCCAAGGTGGGTGGATCACCTGAGGTCAGGAGTTCAAGACCAGCCTGGCCAACATGATGAAACCCTGTCTCTATTAAAAATACAAAAATCAGCTGGGTGTGGTGGCGGGCACCTGTAATCCCAGCTACCCAGGGGGCTGAGGCAGGAGAATCACTGGAACCCAGGAGGCAGAGGCTGCAGTGAGCTGAGATAACGCCATTGCACTCCAGCTTTGGGGACAGAGCAAGACTCCATCTCAAAAAAAAAAAAAAAAAAAAAAAAAAAGGCTGTGGTTCCCCTGATCATCCCCATTTCCCTATCTCTCTCGGCTTTTCTTCTTCTCAAGCCAAAAACACAAAAGCCATTCTTGATTTCTTCCTCTCATTCACTTATTTCATACCTTATGCATCATAAAATCTTATAGTTCTTCCTCTGAAATTCAGCTCCAATCTTGCTGTTTCTTATTCTTGCAAGTACCTGCTACCCTACCCATACAATCCACTTAGGAGCCACGGTCACCTTTTTCTCTTTTTTTTTAATAAACTTTATTTTTTAGATTAATTATAAATTCACAGTAAAATTGAGTGGAAGATAGATTTACCACATACACATTGCACTCACACATGCACAGCCTCTCCCATTGCCAGCATCCCTACCAGAGTCTTGTTACAATTGCTGAACCTATGTTGACATATCAGCCAGAGTCCACAGTTTACATTATTAGTAACTCTTGGTGCTGTATACTCTGTGGGTTTGGACAAATTTATAATGGCATGTATCTACCATTACAGTATCATACCGAGTAGTGTTACTGTTCTAAGAATCTTCTGTGCCCCACCTATTCATCCCTCTCTCCTACCTAAGCTCCTGCATCTGCTGGATGTATTTTTAGTTTTACTACCTTCATAATTTTGTATTTCCAAGAACGTTATAGTTGGAATCATACAGTATGAAGCCTTTTCAGGTTGCCTTCTTTCAGTTAGTAATATGCATTTAAGTTTCTTCCATGTCTTTTCATGGCTCGATAGCTCATTTCATTTAGCACTGAATAATATTCCATTGTCTGGATATACCCCAGTTTATTTATCTGTTTGCTAAGTGAAGGACATCTTCGTTGCTTCCAGATTTTGGCAAGTATAAATAAAGTTGCTATACACATCTGTGTGTAGGTTTTAGTGTACATATAAATTTTCAACTCCTTTGGGGCAAATACCAAGGATCACAGTAGCTGGATTGTATGGTAATAGTATGTATAATTTCGTTAAAAAGTGTCAAACTGTTCTCCAAAGTGGCTGTACCATTTTGTATCCCCATCAGCAATGAATGGGAGTTCCTGTTGTTCCACATCCTTGCCAGCATTTGGTGTTGTAGTGTTTTGAATTTTAACCATTCTAATAGGTGTGTAGTGGTATCTTGTTTTAATTTGCATTTCTCTATGAGGTTGTGAAGCATCTTTTCCACAGTCATCTTTTAGGAAAGTCATTTTCCTCCTTAAAATTTGTTGTTTATTCCCCATTGCTTTAAAAAAACAAAAAACTACCATGACCCGAAAGGCCTGTATGATCTGGCACATGTATAGCTTAGTCATCTTGGTGTATCTTGTTGCTATAATGAATTACAAGAACCTAATGGCTTAAAACAACACAGATTTATTTTCTTACTGTTCGGTAGGTCAGAAGTTAAACATGGACATCACTAGGCTAGAATCAAGGAGGGCTGCCTTCCTTTCTGGAGGTTCCAGGGCAGAATCTGTTTCCTTCCTCTTAAAGTGTTGGCAGACTTCAGTTCCAAGTGGTTGTGGGACTGATGTCTTTATTTCTTTGCTGGGTGACATCCAGGCCACTCTCAGCTTCTTTAGGCCTTTGTCTAGTACTTGCACATGGGCCACTACAGCTCAGAACCAGCAATAAGGCATCTTATACACTTCAGGCTTTTGTCTCTCTGACCATTCTTCTATAGTCATATCTTTCTCTGACCACAGCCTGGGAAGCATCTCCACTTTTAAGAACTCCCATGATCAAAATGGGCCCTTTGTATAACCCAGGGTAATTTTCTCTCTCTGTGTCTGTACCTTTAGTGACAACTGCACAGTCCTTTTGGCATGAATCTAAAGGTTCCTGCAGACATGAGCATCTCTGGAGGGCTGTTATTCTGCCTAGCATACATCTCACATAACCTTGAACTCCAGCCTCCGGGGAGAGTAGCCTCCTTCCTGTCCTCAAATCTGTAAAGCACCCCCTACCTTGGAGAATTTGCATTTCCTGGGCCTTCCTCCTAGGATCTTTTCCTCTGGTTCTGTGCATGACAGCTGACTTAGCTAGGGTTGGATCTAAAAGTAAGTCAGATTAAACCCATAGGGATTTAGGGAGTTGAAGTTACAAGAATGTGGGGATGACAGAAGCTATAGACAAAAGATTCAATCTGACAAGCATGATATTAATAACTTTACTCACTCCTGTTTGGGCTGTTGGTCTCTAGTTCTCAGGTACATTGGCCCTGATGAATTGTTAAGGTTAGAGAAAGTTTTGGGCACCTTATTTTTTTCCTGCAATTGACATTCACTCTTTCTTTGCAGGTACGAAAATAATTAAATAAGGATTTAACAAAAGTAATCATGAAACTTCATTTTTCATTGCTTTTCTTCTATAATGCTAGACTTTTTCTTTTATCATAAGGAGTTAGTAGGCTAGTGATATTTTGAAACCGAAACACGTACTCAAAGAAAGAGGGCATTACTACTGAGAAAGAGTGAGAGTACCATTCATTTTTTAGATACTAGTTTGTTTTAAAGTATGTATTGCTGAGTTGCTAAGGATTTTTTCCCAAATAATAATGAGCTCCTGCTTGTTAATCTTTATCTGTTTGCATGGAGAATGAGCAAATATATATTGTATAACTGTTAACTAGCAAACAAGTAGAGCATATAGAATGAAGCAAGTGGTATGACAGCTCTCCTGGTGTGATGATACTCCACAGACATCCATCTCCTTATGTTTGAAGATACAGTACAGTTCTTAGAAATGTCATTGCTATTTACAACTCAACATTAGTTTGAGACTGGTAAATCAATCAATCAATCAATCAATCAATCAAAATGTCTCTTTTAAAACAGTACCATTTTTTTAAAAAAGACAAACAAATTGGCCTCAGGATTGATTTGGAGTTTGATGGACCGAAGAAAAAAAGCTTTTCCCAATTTATATTCTGAGAAATGTAAGCCTTGCATTTAATTCTGTTGCTTCACCCTGAGTAAAGAAAATGGTGTCTCTCAGGACATGTTCTGACATAATAACAATGAAATGGGCCAGTCTGAAATGGGGTAAGAACTGGAATTCAGGAAATGGGATGCAGGTATGGAATGGGATTAGACATGAGGCAGAATTCCAGCCATTCTGGAAAAATCTAGCTACTGTCAACTAGCACTTGTTAAGGCTATTAATTGGCTGAGGGTGTTGGCAGAAGAAAAGTGAATTAGATGGCCCTGGAGGTAGAATTCATAACATGTTGATGGAAAATCTATGAGCAGATAACAGTGAAAAACAGAACTTTATGAGTCCTTGGAGGTAAGCATGCAGGCAGAATGAGGGAGTACCTTGTTTCTGAGGGTCTAAAGCACGTAGTTCAACATAAGGGTCCCAGTATTAGGGATGTGATGAAGGTAGGCGTTGGGATTGGAGACAGAGTGAAGCTACCTGAATGCAAAACCACATGACCATCAGGTTGATTTCATGCTCAGTTACAGGTCATGGAGCCAGAGCTTCTTTAGTCTGTCCTGGCTGGGGTCACAAATGGGTTTCTCACAATAAGAGACCAGTCTGTTGAGCCTATAAGTGGGCTCAGGACCCCGGTCACAGGGGTATGGAAAAATGATTCCAGAGCATTATCCAAAATTTATGGCACTCCTATTTATTTATTTTACTAATTTTTCTCTCATTCACCACTCCAATCCTACTTTTAAACCCATTTTTATCCCTTTCTCTTCTCTCCTTTGGTTCTTGGCAAAAGAACTTGGAGGCTCTGAGGTTTTAGTGGCAGTAAGGAAAATATTGTATCAAAGGGAACCATTTTTTAAGCTTTGGGAAGTCCTAACATAGACATTTCTGTACATTTTTGAAAGGGGATATTTTACAAATAATTATCAAGTGAAGGAAAGTGCAATTATCCACTTGGGCAAAGAGAGATTGGATTATCAGTAACTGGTGTGATAAATTCATTTTCTTAAGGAAACAAAGGCCTTTTATAGCGTTAACTGCAATGCCAGAGATGTGTTACAAAGAATTTTCTCAAATTATTTTCTTATTTTTCTTTCTATTATCCTTTATTCAGCAGGAGTTTATTTTATTTTTCATCTTTCTTGTGATTTTTAAGATTTCTACTGAATGCACAAGAGGGCTAAAATACAACCTTATCTTGGTGTAGAGACTTGCCACCCAGCTGGTAGTTTTATTGTAAGAACAGTTACCTGGGGAGGTGATTTACTGGTAAGAATAAAGGTAGTGTATCCTGTTATCTTCCCAGTGTTTCTCTAACTGACTCATTAGAGTATGGTATATGGAATTCATTGGGGACTTGAGTTCTGAATCTGGATGTTTCCTAACTGAAACCCTAAATAAGGAAGAGGGAATAATGGAATCTCAAAGATCTATATTTCCAGTAGGATATGGTTGCTCATTAAGATATAAACACCATTTTGACATAAGATAAATAGGCAAAGGGATGTTACATATAACTCTTAGCCTCACATTAATACAGTCCATATTAATAACATCATGCTCTCATGAACCACCTTATTGAATTATGTAACATAGAAAAAGGACTTTAAAAGTCCTGCTGGATATCATATGTCCAAATAGGACTATTTCTGAATCCACAACTATTACAGAAACAAGCTTTGCTGCAAATGATTTTGACTTTCCTGACTTATCTTTCCACACAATGAGGGATGTCTTTTGATTCTCTCATATACAGTAGTCACATCTTGCCAGTGAGTGAATTACTTGACTTTGGATGATGCATTATTGCTTCAGGTGCTTGGGTGCCCTTTGGTACATCATATAGAGTGCTGTTAAGCTCTGTAATAACCTGGGAAAATGAATTTACTCTCAAATCAGTATTTCTTTCCTTTGCAAAAGAGCTATTGTAAATAACTTGTGACCCTTCTTGCTCTTACTTTACCCCAGCCCCTTCTCACATCTTATGACTTACCCAGTACCACACTGGTATCCCCTGGGTATTCAGGATTGCCCACTCTAATGAATCATTGAGTTGCATCATCTTGACCTTTTATTATCTTCCTCCCTCAGTTTCTTGCCCTCTGTATTGGTTATCTACTGCTATGTAACAGATTGCACTGAAAGTTAGTAACTTCAAATAACATATTTATTATCTCACAGTTTCTGTGAGATAGGAATTCTGAAGCAGCTTAGCTCTGGTTCTGGGTCAGGATCTCTCAGGAAGTTACTGTCAAGTCATTGACTGGGGCTGTATTTAAGTGAAGTCTTGACTGGTACTGGAAGATCTGCTTCCAAGATGGCTCATTCACATGGTTTTTGGCAGGAGGCCTTAGTCCTTTGTCACATGGGTCTCTCCGTGGGGTTTGTGAAATATCCTTTTGATAGGTCAGCTGGCTTTTCTCCGAGTGAGTGATGCCTTTTATCACCTAGGCCTGAAATCATATAATTCCTCCATATTCTCTTCATTGGTATCAGGTCACTAAATACAGCTTACACACACAGGGAAGAAAATTAAGCTCTACTCTTGAAGGGAGGTGCATCAAAGAATTGATGGACATATTTTTAAAACCACTTGCTATGGTTTGGGTGTTTTTCCCCTTTAAACTTCATATGAAATTTGATCCTCACTGTTGGAGGTGGGACCTGATAGGAAGTATCTGGGTCATGGAAGCAGATCTTTCATGAATAGATTAATGCCGTTTCTCACTCTATTAGTTTCCATTAGAGCTGGTTGTTAAAAAGTGCCTGGCACCTCCCCGTCTCTCACGCTTCCTCTTTCACCATATGATTTCTGCCTATGCAGGCGCCTCTTCCCCTTGTGCCACAAGTGGAAGCAATCTGAGGCCTTCACCAGATACAGATGGCCAGTCTCGAACTTTCAAGCCTTCAGAATCATGAGTCAAATAAACTTTTTTTTTTTAAATAAATTACTCAGCCTCAGATATTCCTTTATAGCAACACAAAATGAACTAAGACACCACCATATCTTACATACTCCACCCTTGCCTTCAATTCACCTCTCTCACATCTTCTGACCTCAGGTGATGATATGACTGTTAAATAAACTAAAATAATTAGGAGTAGTTGTATTAAAATATTTAACTCCTTTGGGCAACATAGTATAAAAATGAAAAAAAAGCAGGCAGCCATTTTATATTCTAGCTCTGCCATTTAATAATTAACGACTTTGGGAAAATTATTTAACCTTTATAACACTCACTTTAGTCAACTATAATATGGGCATTTTGGTATCTACCTTGCAGGATGTAATGCAGAGCAGAGGTCATACATGTAAGGCACTGAAGACAGCATTTTAGGTGCAACAGGTGTGTGATAATTTGTAGTTGTAATAACAATAACACCTAATTATTACGGTAGGTTTTGCATTACATTTGGGACTTCTGGTGACCTTGGCATAACTTTCTAAATGGTAGGAATCACTGTGGCAGATGGATGTGAAGCAACTTGTTTATCAGAGTGCTCCTCAGTCCAAAGACTTACTTTCATCCCCCACTCAGCCTGTCCTTCCATGATCTCTGCCCTGAGGCTTCAGTGCATCTTAGTGGAAATGTCAGTCCACGTAAGGTCCTAGATCTGAGCACTCGCTCTACCACCTATGAGCTGGATGGCCTTAGGCAAACTTTCCAAGCTTTGTAAGTCATGTTTTCTCATACATATATTTAGGAATACTTATTTCTTTCTTGCAGTGCAGTGAATCAGCATTGTCTCTCCAATGGATACTTCATTCTTTTGTTCAAGGCAGTAGTTCTAAAACATGGCTGTACATTGCAATCTCCAGGAGCTCTTAAAAAATTCCAAAGGACTGGTCCCACCCCAGAGATTCTGATTTAATTGATTTAGGGGCCAGATGGTGCCCACACATCTGGGGTTTTTTAAGCCTCCTAGGTATTCCTAATATGTTAAGAACTACTGATTAGATTAATAATTTTATCTCCTATAACAGGTGTGAAATCAATTAGACCAAAGTTAAAATAGTCTACATACAATTATTTAAATCCTATGTTTCCATGCTTTTGTGCTTTCATTTTTTCCCCTTGATAAATTATTTCACTTCTCTCCATATATATTTGACTCATTTGTTCTGTAGCTTCTAATTCTATTATTCTTGCTTAGCTCAAACCCCAAATTCTCCTTTGTGCTGATGTTATATATTCTACTTTTTGAAGTAATAAGAAAGGAATAAGCAAGTACAGATTCGCAGTGTTACTTTTAAGTAGAATATTCTTCCAGTCAGAGAAATGATACCATGTTGTTTTGGTGGAAGTGTGCAAGCATCTTGCATGCTCTGTAAGAACCGTCAATGCGTGGTGCCATTGGCACACTGGACTGTGTATTGGCAATGGTGCACATAGCAGATGGGGTTGAGTGTAGGCAGTCAAGTGTTCAAGCTCTGTCTCTGAATTGACTAATAGTTTTGATGGCAGAAATTCAAGGCCAAAGCACTGGGATGCCAGTCTTTGTGTTGTATTGAGTGTCTGCAATTAAAGCTATGGGACCGTTCCCTTCCTGCTCTAACTCAGATTTAATTAATTTTGAATTAAAACAAATAGTTTCTATGACCACATGAGGTACATTTTGGGTTTGTCTGATCAGCATTAGTGTAATGAAGTCTCCACCCTTTCGTTATCCCCCACAAAAGACCCCTAAGAAGCTGATTTAAAATGCTATCCAAAGTGGCATGTTGCTGCTAAATATTTTGATATGTATAGGGCATTTTCATATCCGTGTCCTATGTAGTGAATCTGTAGGTGTCCTCTTGGAAAATGCCAGTGACCTAATGTAGCATAGAATCAGCATGGGTATTTGGCACTCCTCCACAACTCTGAGAAGGTCATTTGTCAGGGCTTTCTGAACTATTTCAAGCTAGGTCCTGGTCTAAAATAAAGATATAGTATAAAATGTAGTTTGCAGTTTGAAGTTTGTCATTGTACATTACCTGGTTATTGTTCTCAGAATTAGATCTATTAGTTAAAGCAAAGCTCAGTCCTAGTGTATCATGAATTTAGTTTCCAAGATCATGAATTTAGTTTCCATGTGAGTTATTTAGCTTTATTCTATTGCGTTATCACAGATTGCTCTTTTAATCCTGCTAGAGGCTTTGTGAGTGTCTTCCCTTTTGAAAAAGAAGTTGCTGATCAGTGTCATTACAGCTCCTTTACTAGAATATTGTAAAGCCCAAGTGCCCACACCCAAGAGTGACAACTGCACATTAAATGACAAGCACCCCAAATCTAAAGTTATTATTTATTTGAATATGTTTCTGCATACAGATGAAGTGCTCTTGGCTTCTAGTAGAAGCATGTTGTATGGTGTGAGTCTTCAAGGATCACTGAAGCCAAGGCCTTTGTAGGCTGAATTTTTGTGAAGCTGCCCACTGTGATAAGAATAATCCAGCACACAAGGTATTCAGCTACATCATGACAGAGGAACAGCTCTTCTAGCTTTTGCCTAAGTAGATTGTACTCAATTACTTGTAGACTTTATAGATTTATGTAATTGAGTGTTTGTTCTGCATTTTCTATGTTGGAAGACCATTTAACTCAGATTATTTGGCTTTGTGTGTGAACACCAGTACATTATCTTGAGTAATGTTGGAACTGAGTTTATATAATCTGTTTCTTATGTTGTTTTCATCCTGTTTCCTTCCTTTTAGAGACTCCAAGAGTAGAAACATCCATGGGTACTGGAATTGGGTAATTAGAATGATTTGGAAAATCCTGCCAGTAGGTCACCCAGGATGCTGCCTGATAGTGTCTGACAGTTGACGTAGAGTGTGAACTGAGTGGCAGGATGAAACTCTGCTTGCTTAATTCAACAATTCAACATTTTCCATGGCTAGCTCTGTGCTGACATGTGCAGATGAATGTCTTATAGCATTCTCCTTCTTATCTACTTTAATTCTATTATTATGCAGTTAGAAAACTGAAAGAAGTTTCCTAAGAGTTGTAAGGCTGTAACTTCAGGGTTATGTGCAGTTCTACGTAGCTCCCAATTTAGCATTTTAGGAAAACTGCTATTATAGCAAACAGCTGCTATTTGCTATGAGCAAAAGAAATTCCGAATTTTGTCAATGATTTAACATAATATTATGATGAAAAAACCCACAGTTAACCTAATGAAACACAAATGGAGAAAAAAAGTGTCATTGATTTCATTGCCTAGCAGGTATTCTCTAAATGTGATGTGTTAGTGCTATTATTTAAGTCACTGGCAAATTCTAGCTGCTGTCTATTTTTAGTTTTATTTCCAAGACTAGGGTCGTCAAAGTCCCTGAGCACAGCTATAAATTCTGACACAGTTATCTTTGTATTAGTAGAAAGAGATTAGGCTATGTTTGAGTAACAGACCCTGAAACATTAATAGCTTAACATACACAAGTCTAGTTTTTGCTCATGCAAAGTCTGCTGCCTGTCCACCAGCTCTCCAGGGTAGCTGTCTTTATGCAGTGACTTGGGGAATACACTCTGATACCATCCTGTGGCTCTTTTATCTCAAATGTGGCTTTTAGTTCCTTGTGACAGGGAAAACAAAGAGACTTAAAGAACTTGTACCTACGCTTTTGCTTATAGCTCATAGTCTGGAGCTATCTAGGGAATGTGTGTCCAGGTAGATGAGGATGAAAGGGGCCTGATAAACACAGAGCATTATCACGACCATAGTTTAATTTCATTCTCTTCACTTTCCTTCCCTGGACTTCATTACTTCATGTACAATTGCCTGCAATTGTCTCCATACTGGTCTTCCTGGCTTTGGTCTCTGCCATCTATAGTACATTCTGAACGCTGCTGCCAGAACAATGTTCTTTAAACACTGGTTTCTATCAGTTCTTTGCTGCAACATCTTCAACCGTCCCTCCTCCACCATTGATTATGTATAACCTCTACATTTCCCAGTGTGTGTCAGGTAAGACTTTATTGTTTGTCTCCAGGCTACATTTCTAAGCTTATCCCTATGCCTCTCCAACATGAACACTCAACTTGAATTCCCAACTCCAGCATTAAACTCATGCTTTTCTAAACATGCATTGCCCAGGTCTACCTCTGCATCACAATTTTCACTCTGCCTTCTGTCTCTATCTATCCCTGAGTTTCCCAGTACAGGAGTCCAAGATAATTGCTGTATCTCTGCTGTATGCTCATTCCATCTATTATTTGTGTCATTCAGCTGGCATTGCTGACTCTTATCATTACTTAACTCTTCGTGGGCATTTGTCTTATCTCTTCTATCAGGTCACTTGTGGAACAGGTGCTATATATACCCTTGTACATCGCAAAGATTTCTGGAAGATGCTAAATACACAGTAGTGTGTGGTAAGATTTATTGAGAAGAATAGATGCCTGAATGATTGACTAGGTATTCTTAATTTACTTTATATCACCCATAAGCTTTGGTTTCTTATAAAGTTAATGTTAACATTATGATGGGATTTATACTTTTATTTCTTATGTGAGATCTATGGCTTAGAAGTCTTAAGATGAATCTTGTGATTCCTAGTGATACTATCTTTGCTTGGTTTTTATAAACAGAGTTTTAAAGTCTTTTCATTAATGGCCCAGGCAAGTTCATGGTTCATAGTAGTGAATGGTGGTGCTGTATTATGGTTTAAATCAATGTCTTAATACCATGATTAGGAAGGAGCTACACAGGTAACAGCACAAGGCTTTGGAGCCAGACGTGGTGGGTTCAAATCCTAGAACCTACAACTAGTGGCTCTGTGGCTTTGGAGACTTGGCTGTCTTGAAGAACTTTACGTGTTTCTGTAAAATGGTAAGAATAACTACCTCTATCACAGAATTGTTGAGATGATGAAATGACAAAGTCTACAAGACACTAATCACAGTGCCTGACAGGTAGTTATTGTTCAAAAATAGTTAATTTACCACTCACGTTATTTAAGAAAATATAAATGTCACTTTATTGGTTTGTACAAAGTCACATTTATCTTTCTGTATTTTCTTTGCAAAACAGGCAGGTGGATGAATCTATTCACAGAGGGGGCTCCATCCAAAATAATTTTGGCAATAGGTGCTCCACCAAAACTCACATGCTAGGGCACTGTCCAGGTATAAAAGAGCCACCTCCACTGGTCCAGTAGGCTTTTGGACCTGTTCCCTGTGGTGACTGCAGGGCCAGCCTGAGTTATGAGAGAAATGGTTTATTGTGGGAGGAGACTGTGATGTGATGACCTTGACCACAGTTGCTCCTAGAATCAGGCAGGGCCATAATGGCCATTGACAGGCAGAGGGCAACTCCATTTAGAACATCAAAATAAATGGTAAGAAAAGGTAATAAAAGGAAGACACTTTGGTTCATACCCAGTCTTGTTTTGTTATGCTTCCTAGCAGATCAGCTGAATGAGAATTTAATTTGTTGTGAATCCTGGCAATGTGCTGGGGAAAAATGGAATTTACAAACATTTTGAATTATCATGAAGCTTGTGAAATTGTATGCACTGTTCTGTTTCATGTGTTTTCATGGGTGTGATGCCTCGTTTCAATAGTGGGAGTTGAGGATGCAAATAGTGGGGGTTGAGGCTGCTGTGAGCAGGATTTGGAACTCTATTGTATTCTAAAACATTTAAAAGATTTATCTGAGTTTTAAGGGACAAAAAGCTTCAACAAGTATACAGAGAAAAATGTGGAAGATAGGATTTGATACCAAATCCAAAATGCCCGTTCATGAAAAGAAATGAAGGGACAATGGAAGTGGTGAGTGGTGACGCTTTTCTTCCTTTAATGTATCCAAGCTTCTGCTTTCCTTTCCTGACTTCTGAAAACCTAGTACCTGGCAGACTACCAAAGATTTGTTGAAACTACATTTTCCTTACCCACCATAGAAACAAATCATTTCTGTAGTGGGTAAATTATACAAAACACTAGTGCCTTAGCGACTTTAACGGTTTAGATTTTCGAACTTAATATTTCTAAATTGTGAACATTATAAATCCCTATAAATCTGGATTATAAACAGACTTTCCTTGTCTCTGGGTTAGATCTGGATACAAAAATAGAATCAATTTTCTTGCATTTTGGGTAGGATCTAAACTTACTTTCTTAAGGTCGGAGTTTCCTATTTTTCTAAATCAAGACAAGACTAGAGGATATGGAATAAAAAGGGGTGATTCTAAACTGAGTTCAGAAAGTCAGTAATTGAGAATGGTCATGAAGCCTGAAATAGGAAAGCTGGATTTATTTTCTTAAAAAGACTTCCTCATTGCTTCCCTAGGAGCAATGTAAACAGCCATCTTACAGATAAATGGTGAGAGAATCTTATCAGGCTTCTAACTTCTCACTTTTCCTGGCTCCAGTGCAGGCATTGATAGGTGACAGTCCATGAGATAGTAATAAAAGGCAGCAGGCATTGGTGAAAGGGACGCTGGAGCCAGCATCAGAGCTGGAGTTAATTCCTGACCCCAGTCCACTTCAAGAAAATATAATTCAGGTGAGAACTAATGTGCTTGCTGTGCAAAAGAACAGTTTCAAGAGATGCTTCCTAGGTCTTTCCTATTATACCCTCACCATACCCTGATCCATCTGTTTAGAAACTCTGAGGTTGGCATTACTTTTTGGGGCTTGGCCAATCTATTGGTTAGGAATTGCTAAGAATAGGCCAGAACACAGTGCCCAAACCCTTACCGAGCTAAGGTCCAGGCCGGGGTCACGAAAGCAACACAGGCAGGATTTCTTATCAAAGCAAGCTGGCCAACCATGAAGTTGGAGTGAGAGGAGGGAAAGACAGGTGCCAGGTGATGCAGAGGTAAGAAAGTCAGGCAGCTCAGTCCATTTCTCAGTCCTGAGCATCTTCAGAGAAAGGCAGGGAGCAATACTGCTTTTTGAATTATGTGACTCAGGGCTTCCCAGGTACCTCGCTCTAGTCTTTAAGAGACCAAAACAAGCAAAAGTGTTCTTGGGGAAAGCAAGGGTTTATGCAGAGAACCTAATAAGAATCTCCAGAGTTTGTATGTCACAGAACAACTGTTTATAAGTTACCTTTTTCCTCCTTGTCTGTCCCTGGAGACTTTTCTTTCTTGTCTTTTTCCTCTTGTTCCTATTTGTGTTCCCTTGCTCCTACTTGCTTGCCCTTCTTTGTATTTCTTTACACCTGGCAGCAACCATACTCTTTCTTGATCCTGCTAAGGTTAAACATTGTTAGGGCCGAATTTAGAATTTCTCTAATTAAAAAAAAAATTATAATAGGGCCCAGATTTCAATCATGGCTGCAGGTGATTTGAAGACTGTAACGTATTCTAAAATTTGATTTGCATGGATATAAATGTGTATAAAGATATAATATATCCATATTACATTCTTGAAAAAAGTCATTCTAATGAATTATTGAAAGAATTAGGTCAAATAAGGGTTGCATATTGTGTAGGCAGATGCATTTTAAAATGAAATAGTGACTTTTAAAAATATCTGGTGACTCTTCGACAATACCTGGTTTTTCCAAACAAAATTAAAACAAAGGCTTTCTTTCAAATGTTCTTCATCTCAATTTCATTTAATTTCCTAGGATAGTTAGTGATCTGCCTAGCACTTTTTGTTTCTTTGTTTAGCCTACTATATGCTCAGGTTTCTGTTTAACTAGTTTGTTGTTGTTGTTGTTTTTCTTTTTCGACAAGTTTTCAGAGTGGAATTCTTAGAAATACTTAGTGAAGCTACCCTATGGCCCTTTTACCAACTATCAGATCTTTCCCTGAGGACATAACAGTAAGGAAAATAGGAAAATATTTCCTATTTCTTCTGGAAGAAGGCAGATATTTATTACATATTCTGCTTAGTAATACCACTCCCTTAAGAGACTGAGAGCATGGTCCCATTTTTTCTTAAACATGAGGCACTATTCACAATAGCAAGGACTTGGAATCAACCCAAATGTCCATCAGTGACAGATTGGATTAAGAAAATGTGGCACATGTACACCATGGAATACTATGCAGCCATCAAAAAGGATGAGTTTGTGTCCTTTGTAGGGACATGGATGCAGCTGGAAACCATCATTCTCAGCAAACTATTGCAAGAGCAGAAAACCAAACACCACATGTTCTCACTCACAGTTGGGAATTGATCAATGAGATCACTTGGACTCTGGAAGGGGAACATCACACACTGGGGCCTATCATGGGGAGGGGGTAGGGGGGAGGGATTGCATTGGGAGTTATACCTGTTGTAAATGACGAGTTGATGGGTGCTGACGAGTTGATGGGTGCAGCACACCAACATGGCACAAGTATACATATGTAACAAACCTGCACGTTATGCACATGTACCCTAGAACTTAAAGTATAATAATAATAAATAAATTAAAAAAAATATGTCTTGGGTCTGCTTGATGTAACCTTTGGGGATTTAACACATCAGCCAATGAGCCATACACCACAAATCTGTAGGCACCTGACACTGAAAAACAGCTAAGCATTTATACTGTACATAAAACTCTGAATGTGCTCTTATGCTTTAAGGACTCTTTTGATCCATAGGGTGTCTTAGCGATGATGGTGGTCTCTGAGCAGTGGATGATTGCTTCTTTTTACTACTCTTTCTCCACAATAATTGCATGAATCGGACTGTCATGCCATAAGCATGGGAATAGGATACTTAACTGACAATAATATCTCAAATGACATTTAAGTGTTTTGCTCTATGAGATTGGATTAGCAGATTTACTATTTTTTTATTTTAAAGCTTTTTATTATGTTGTTATATTATTGAATAACTACCTTTCGTATGGTCCAATAATAATTAAGATGTTGGATTGATAGATCGAATCAGCAAGAGGCTTAAAGCAAGTGAGACTTAACCTGTTTTGGTAGTTTCGATCACATTTCTTATGCCATTCAAATACTATTGAGTGATTTGGAACTGGTTGATATTTTCCCTCTTTTCTGCTATTTACTTCCTTCTTTTATTAAAAAAAAAACCCAGTGATTAAAAGCAAAAGTGACAAAACGGACACTGGTAATTCATTCAGTGTGATGAGAATCCATGAATAGGACCCAGGTTTATTTTTCAGCTATAGCCTTTTGGGACAGTTATGTAACCACTACGTTCCTGGCCCTTCCTTGTGTCTGCAGCGTCTCAACCTGCTCCTCTCCTATTTGTTCTCCACATGAAACTTCTCCCACATCTTTCTTCCCACCACTGGACTTTGTGTAATTTGTTTCTTCTGCTTTGGACATTCTTTCCTATCCTCATTACCTTCCAAATTCCTCATCAGCACCACTTGTCCAGCAATCGATTGCTGATCTCCCTGGCTGCATCTAATCCACCTCTGATAGGATCTCATTACAGACTGCACTTGTCCTTCATAGCACTGTGGCAGCTGCAGTTTCAGTTTTGTTTACGTGAACCTTGGCTAAAGTATTTCTTCCTACTAGAATGTAAGCCAAATGAAGGCAGGAGTGGGCGTAGTGTCTATTTCTGGTTCCCTAGCATGGATTGCAGCACAGAGTCTTACATATTTGTTGAATGAATAACATAAATGAATGAATAAACACAGCAGGTAAAGAAATGTATGGTATTTTTGTTTGTTTGTTTTTAAGAGACAGAACCGTGTCAGTCTAGTACTTCACTTGGTCAAATACCTCTTTTGGTAGAAAATAACATTATATAGATTGTTATATACCAGGATGAATTCAGTTTAAAGAGAAAACATGAAGTTCAGTAGAAATATTCTTTAAATTCTAAACAGAGAAATTGAAACAAAGTTATATTCATATTGCATGTGGGTATAGTTTTGTGTTACATATATTTATGTATACATATTTAAATATAATGCCTTTAAGAATTTTATTAACCATCTACTGTATATAGGCAATCTACTGGATGTTAGAGGGGAAACAAATAGCTAATGTCTTTGAGTAGGTACTGCAGTAGGTACTGTCACATATTTTATTACATTTATTTCTATAACAGTTCTTTTCTTTCAAAATGACTCAGGTTAATAACATTCCAAATATGACAAAACTTGTAAGAGGTTCAATTGGAATTGTTCCTTTTTGTAGCCCTGTGAATACACCTAATGGTCTTCCAATTATGGAGACGGTAATTGGCCAGAGTTTCCAGCTGCTCACCTCTGATATTCATCACTATGTTTGTACCCTGGCCGTGCTCTCTGAGGGCTGTTCACAGGCAATGACTGAGTGCAGCAGGAGTTTTAAGGTACACCTGTTCCTGAGACTCATAGACCCCTCATTGACTGACTGTGACTTGAGGACTCCCAAATGGCTTTATTAAACCTTCTTTAGCATGTGAATTCTAGGAAGCTCCCACCCAAACGTCCCTCACTGTCTCTGCATCAGACTTGCATCTGGTAGCTCTGCTAGCTTTCCTACCCTGCTCAAAATGCTTACCTGTTTAATCCTGTGTTGACATCTTAGAGAATCCAGACTAACTCATCCTTTCATCAAGAAGCCCCTGAGAAGAGAAGGAAATAAATTAACAAGTTAGCCATAAGTTCTTTGCTAAGATCCATGTCAAGAAGGATATTTCCTAGGTTTTCTTCTAGATTTTTAATAGCCTGAAGTCTTACCTTTAACTCTTTAATCCATCTTGAGTTAATTTTTGTGTGTGGTGAAAGGTAGGAGTCCAGTTTCATTATTCTGCCTATGGCTAGCCAGTTATCCCAGCACCATTTGTTGAATGGGGGAGGGGTCCTTTCTCCATTGCTTATTTTTGTTGAATTTGTTGAAGATCAGATGGTTGTAGTTATGTGGCTTTATTTCTGGGTTCTTTGAAACAAGCCAAAACCAAATTACTCCATTAAAAAATGGACAGAGGACAAGAACAGACACTTCTCAAAAGAAGACTTACAAGATGCCAACAAACATGAAAAAAATGTTCATTGTCAAAGAAATGCAAATCAAAACCACAATGAGACACCATCTCATACCAGTCAGAATGGCTATTGCTAAAAAGTAAAAAAGGAAAAAAAAAAACAGAAACAAAAACAAACAAACAGATGCTGTTGAGGCTGCAGAGAAAAGGAAATGCTTATACACTGTTGGTGGCAGTATAAATTAGTTCAGCCACTGTGGAAAGCAGTTTGGAGATCTCTTAAAGAACTGAAAGCAGAACTACCATTTGAAACGCAATTTCATGACTGAGTATATATACCCAAAGGGAAATAAATCATTCTACCAAAAACATACATGCACTCATCTGTTTATCACAGCACTACTCACAATAGCAAAAACATGAGATCAACCTAGGTGTGCATCCATGGTGAATTGGATAAAGAGAATGTGGTACATATACATCGTGAAATACTATGTAGCTATAAGAAACAATGAAATTATGCCCTTTGCAGCATTATGGATGCAGCTGGAGGCCATTATCTTAAGTGAATTAACACAGGAACAGAAAACCAAATATCACATGTTCTGACTTATAAGTGGGAGCTAAACATTGAGTATACATGGACATAAAGATGGCAACAGTAGACAATGAGGACTACTAGATGGGGAAGGGAAGGAGGGGTGTATGAGCTGAAAAACTACCCATGGGGACTATGCTCACTGCCTCAGTGACAGTAATATTCATAACCTAGACGTCAGCATCACACAATCTACCCATGTAACAAACCTTCATGTGTACTACCTGAATAAAAAATAAAAGTTGAAATTATTATTATTATTACTGAGATGGAGTCTCGTTCTGTCACCCAGGCTAGAATGCAGTGGCACAATCTCGGCTCACTGCAACCTCCGCCTCCCGGGTTTAAGTGATTCTCCTGCCTCAGCCTCCCCAGTAGCTGGGATCAGGCACCCGCCACCACGCCCGGTTAATTTTTATATTTTTAGTAGAGATGGGGTTTCACCATGATGGCCAGGCTGGTTTCAAACTCCTGAGCTCAGGCAATCCACCCACCTCAGCCTCCCAAAGTACTAGGATTAGAGGTGTGAGCCACTCCACCCAGCCAAAATTATTTTTTTGAAAAATAACATAAACTCTAGAATCAGAAAGATCTCGATTTAAGTCCTGATGTTTATAATTAATAGCTGTGTGAAATTAGGAAAGTTTTTAACCTCTTTGAGTCTTGCTTCCTCATACATAAAATGTGGTTAACACCTGCAGCACGGATTAAATAAGATTATTTATGCAAAGAGCAAAAACAAAAAATAAATTGCTTCTCCAAATAAGCAAAGATCATGAAGATTAGGATTTGGGCATTTTAGTGGGTGTTTAGTTCCCAGGTGGATAGACATTTTAGAAGTATGTTACAGAGGGTTTTGTTGTAAAATCACCTATTTTCATTGGGCTACAAAATGAATTTGGCTGATAGTGTTTCAATAGAGAATATAGTCTCAGAATTTATACCTTGTGCAGTGCCAATATAGATAACACTATAGTTGTGTGCAAAATTTATTGGTCAGAATATTTTTGTCCAGTAAAGATGAAGATTAATTTGACTGAGTCAGAAATACTTGCATGAAATTTATCGTATAAAATTATGAGATAGTCACATAGTCAAAGAAAATTATCTTTTTAAACTCTGGCATTTATGATTATTTCAAAATCCCTAATAGATGCCGGTTATTGATGAGTTCTCCTCTCTGACATTTATCATTCTGTGGTTGTTCAATGTAAAGATTCCAGAACAGTACATGTACTTCAACAGCACTTCATTTTGCAAGTTTGTCCCTTTTATCTACAAATTTTGATGCGATTTTTGTTTTGTCCATATGAACTTAATGTTAGAAAAGTATATTGTTGAGTAGATTCCTTTTTTTTTTTTTTTTTTTTTGAGGCAGAGTTTCGCTCTCGTTGCCCAGACTGGAGTGCAATGGCGCGATCTCGGCTCACCTTGGCACGATCTCGGCTCACCTCAACCTCCGCGGTCCAAGCGATTCTCCTGCCTCAGCTTCCCGAGTTGCTGGGATTACAGGCATGCACCACCATGCCCAGCTCATTTTTTGTGTGTTTTTAGTAGAGATGGGGTTTCTCCAGGTTGGTCAGGCTGGTCTCGAACTCCTGACCGACCTCAGATGATCCTCCCACCTTGGCCTCCCAAAGCACTGGGATTACAGGCGGGAGTCACCGCGCCCAGCCTAAATTATTTGTATATAGCAGAGTGATAGCTTAAATCAGAGAATACAAATTACCTGATGATGCTGTCCTGGTGTTTGTATGACTTTCTTCAACATAAGATGGTCAGCTTTATTTGCCCTGTGCTTTCTGCCAATGAGTTTTACAGAAGTAATTTGGTTGTCTAAACAAGCAATCAAGCAAACAAACAAACAAATGCAGAGCAAAACAAACCAACAACAAAGCCCTGTTTCTAAAATGCAATTCATAATAGTTTTATTGAAATGTAGGAGTCAGCAGCTTCTGCCTTCAGTCCACAGTGCATCAACTGGTTTCCCTTGAACTTTTGCATGGTGGTTTTTTAGCTCTGTGTAGACTCCTCAGAACAATGGTGAGGGTGTTCCAAACAAAAGCACTTATGACTTTGTTGTTGAATTTAGGTATGGGAATATATGGTCAAAGGGCCCTACAAAGAAAATCATAAACAAATGTGCAGCAAAGGAAAAAATTTGAACTGCACATTTACAATAACGGCTTCTGATACACTTGATACCTCTCCAGTGGGAGTTAGGCATCAGTGTGTGGAGTAACAATAGGAATAATCAACGAACAGAGGAGAGATGTTGAAATTAGATTGATCAGAAAAACATGGCTAAAGCTTAGACTATTCACCAATATTGTGAAGTCCAAAAATTCTTCAACTTCCCATTAAAGAATATGAAATTGGTTCACAGCATTCGGTGTGATACTGAATTTGACTGAATATTTAATAAGCGGGTAAAGTTAGCACACAAGTGAATATGTTTGCAATATATTTTGCCTTTATTTGTTTTCCTCATAGGACAAAGGAAATTGAATTATATTAGATTGTGTAGGATAATGTATGCTATTGTAAATTCCCAAGTTTTGCAGTAAATTTAATATTACAATAAAATATTGTCCATTAATAGCATCCGTTGGTATAGTTTACTGCATCATTGCGTTTTTGCAAATCTGAAGTGGAGAATAAGATAGTAATGACTAGCATCAGAAATTGTTGCTAATTTCCTAATTTGCGTAATGTATCTCTAACAAACTGGATTGTCAGTTTATAGGAGACACCAAATGTTCATATAATGAAGTTTAAAACAAAATTTTCAGCTGAAACACGGCCTAGTTGCTTGGCCAAGCTGGGTGGTACGATATTTCCTTGGGATACTGCCATGATAAATCCTATAAAAATTTTAAACCCTTTTAATTGGAATTATCAAATGTTAACCAGACAGTAGTATGTTAGAAGTGAATATAGTGTTGTGAAATATTAGTACAGTCTTGATTTTTAAATCACTATTTTATGATTACAGGTAAGTTTAAAAAAAGACTAATATAGCAATATTGCTTTGAGGTCTATGTGTGGTATGTGGTTCCTGACACTTCTAACATTTCTAAAATGCCTTGGGTTACACTCAGCTATTACGCTTGGCAAACAAGACAAATGCCAACACAAAGAGAAGTTTGACTTTATTCAAGATGATACACTTTAAAACTATCACACCTCTGTATGTCCTTGGTTGCCAATCTGCCTCCAGAATCAATATAAATGTTTTTATTCATGCCCCAGATAATCTCCAACCTGACCCCAGTTTGTCTCCTCTACTACTTAACTCCTTCACCAGCCTTCTGATTGTTCTTTTGTTTTATTTATTAATTTAATTTAATTTTTTGAGACAGAGTCTCACTCTTATTACCCAGGCTGCAGTGCAGTGGTGTGATCTTGGTTCACTGCAACCTCCGCCTCCCGGGTTCAAGTGATTCTCATGTCTCAGCCTCCCGAGTAGCTGGGATTACAGGCGTGCACCACCACACTGAGCTAAGTTTTGTGTTTTTAGTACAGGTGGGGTTTCACCATGTTGTTCAGGCTGGTCTTAAACAACAGGAGCCTTGGCCTCCCTAAGTGCTGGGTTACAGGCGTGACCACCACACCCAGCACTGATTGTTCTTTTAAATTAACTACATCTGGTCTCATCACAGCCATGTAGCTCATGTAGTTTCTCTTGCCATCTCATCCCTGTTCTAATATTTGAGGACATGACAAAAAATATAAATCAGGCAGACCGTAATTATATAGTGTTTTTATTGGCTTATACAGCACTTAATTGTTTGAGTTAACTAACGCTATTTAAAAAGTCAGTATTTGTTACATATCAAACTAGAATTCTAGATTCTCTTGAAAAATTTGGTAACACTGCAGGTACCTTCCTACCCAGCAATATTCAGCTGACTTTGAAAGGCATTTGATTTTGCAACCTGTGAATTTACATTTTGTCCCTTATTTAAGGCCCATGGTATTTCATTTTCTCCCAAAAAGTTTTTCTGTTTCTTCTAGCATTTAAAAACTCCTATGAGCTCATCATCTCTAATTTTTATTTAGCTTTTAGCACTAATGCCTCATAGTGTCAAGTGCATTTTGTGTACCATTTTTTCTTCCCTATGCTCATAGTAAGTTTTTTAAAGGTAGGAGCTTTGTCTGATTCTTTTTTTTTTTTGAGACGGAGTCTCGTTCCATTGCCCAGGCTAGAGTGCAATGGTTTGATATTGGCTCACTGCAACCTCTACCTTCTGGGTTCAGGTGATTCTCCTGTTTCAGCCTCCTGAGTAGCTGGGATTACAGGCACCCACCCCCATGCCCGGCTAATTTTTGTATTTTTGGTAGAGATGGGGTTTCACCATGTTGGCCATGCTGGTCTCAAACTCAACTTCAAGTGATCCACCTGCCTCCACCTCCCAAAGTGCTGGGATTACAGGCGTGAGCCACCGCACTTGGCCTTGTTTGACTCTTTGTATTAACACACAGAGCCTAGGACAGTGCAGCTCTGCTCTGCCAGAGTTTGTCTATTAATTACAGGGGTTTTTTTGTTGTTGTTGTTGTGGTTTTTTTTTTTTTTTTTTTAGACAGAGCTTTGCTCTTGTTGCCCAGGCTGGAACGCAATGACACGATCTTGGCTCACTGCAACCTCCACCTCCCAGGTTTCAGTGATTCTCCTCTTCAGCCTCCCAAGTAACTGGGATTACAGGCATTAGCCACCACATCCCTATGCCTGGCTAAGTTTTGTATTTTTAGTAGAGATGGAGTTTCACCATGTTGGTCAGGGTCTTGAGCTCAGGTGATCCACCTGCCTCAGCCTCCCATAGTGCTGGGATTACAGGCATGAGCCAAAGTGCCCGACTAATTATGGTTTTATATAGCAGTCATTATTATTATCATAAATACTCAAATACCTTAAGTGTGTCTAGTAGACCCACTTCTTAATGAATGTACATTCTAATATTAAAAACATTCAAATTTAAAGCAGAAAAATATTTGGCATTATGCAATTCTTCCTACTAAAAGAATTTTTTTTTTTTGGTAGTGCCTTGGCTTAATCTCTAACAGTATAAAGTTTTTGTGTGGCAGATATGTGAAGAGAATGAGAATTGGAACTATTCTTTTTAAATGTAAATGCATATTTGTACATTGAAAAATATTGATTTTAAGAGATATATATATTGCATGTTCGGAGTATTGTATTTATATTCTTCATTGATACTTGCTTTTTATTCCCAATGATGACATGGTGAGGCTTGAACTTAGACATGTGAGCTATTTATTTCAGTCTTGGCTAGAAGAGCAATCTACCTCAGAAAATAGAGGAGAGAAGTCAAGGTGCTTTGTGTTCTTGCTCTCTGTACTCTCATCCTCTGAAGCCAAAGTTACACTCCATAAAAATAACACAGAATATGAGAGCTAATAGAGCCTTAGTTTATCCTTCTTTCTATCTCCCCCCTGGAATGTCGTGGGTAGTACCTTCTTTTCCATTTGCAAATGTGAGGACAATATGCAATTAAGGACTTCAACCTTGTCATTGGTTTGGTGTTAGTCAATTAATAACTTTCTGCGAATTATTCAATAGAAACAAAATAAAAGCATGTCTACCCTGTAGAACCTCCAGGACAGAAACCCAGAGAAGCATTTACTCAATAACAAAATGCTAATATACATGTAGTTTTAGATTTGCTTCAAAGAGAAAACTTCCATGCTGAAGATAATAAAAATGTATGTGGTTATTGTATTATTCTGTTTTCACACTGCTGATGAAGACGTACCTGAGACTGGGTAATTTATAAAGAAAAAGAAGTTTAATGGACTCACAGTTCCACGTGGATAGGGAGGCTTCACAATCATGGCAGAAGGTGAAAGGCACATCTTGCATGGCAGCAGACAAGAAAGAAAATGAGAGCCAAGCGAGAGGAGAAACCCCTTAAAAAACCGTCAGATCTCATGAGACTTATTCACTGCCATGACAACAGTATGGCGGAAACCACCCCCATCATTCAATGAACTCCCATCAGGTTCCTCCCACAATATGTGGGAATTATGGGAGCTACAATTTAAGATGAGTATGGGAGGGGACACAGTCAAACCATATCACTCATGTTAGTTTTCCATCTATCAGCTATTCTTTTTCTTTCTTTTTTCTTCCTTTTCACTAGTGTTTGAGTTAGGATAATTTTGCTTAATGAAACTTCATCATTTAAACAGTTCTGCCATGGGAGTGCCAGAAAATTTATAATACCTTGTGGCTCCTACCCAATACCCATGACCATTCAGTGTGAGTCCTTGGTAGATATGTGCATAACACATTTTATATTTTGTAGAGTCAAATAAAATACGTGTTTCAATTATTTAGTCTCAATTTTGCAATAGGGTGTTAAACTAGTTGCCATTAGATCAACATTCATTGTGTATCCACACAATAGCTGAGGAGACAATTACTTATTTTTGTAAAATGGTCAAAAGTTGCACAAAATAAAAGCCTCCCAAAAGCTAGATGTTGAGCAATTATGATGATGTGTAGGCACTGTTCTAACCTCTGGCGGGGGGATGCACAGGTGAAGACCTAATCTCTTTCTTCAAAGATCTCACAATCAAGGCAAGAAGATAAAAAACAAAAGCAGATCATTGAAAACCCAGTCTTATAAGTGCTGAACTGAGTAGCCTCTTGGTATAGAAGGACAAGGCCCTGGACTGACAGGCAGGAGTCCTGAGGTTAGGCTGTGTCCCGCTGTTAACTAGGTTTGTGACTATGTGAAGTAACTTAACTAGCTTTGTGACTATGTGAAGTCACTCAAATTCCCAGGACATCATTTTCTCAAGGTGTAGTGTTAGGTGGATATGACCTAGATAACCTTTATATCCATTTTAATTTCTTTGATTTTTCTGCATTTCGGTGATTCCATATTTAGGTATAGGCAATTAAGAGTACAGATAAGAATGTATAAAGCTGTAAGTGAAATTAACACATTACAAATCAATAATATTAAGGGTAAAAACAAAAAATAAATTTTATGTTTCCTAAAACCACCTGAAAAAATGCATATTATATATAACTTTTATTCAAATGTTCAACTTATGGTATATTTTAATAATATACCATCTCTATGCAGAATCACTGTCAAATTTTTCTCTTAAGAATATAATTTTCTCTTTGATATCTAGTGATTTGAGCTAAAAATAAATATTGTTAAAATCAATACTAAATAATGTGGATAGCTGAAAATGAAAAAGGAAATATCTTGTGTGAATACATCTTCTGTGAATTTTTTCCATTACGTTGACATATTTTACACGATATAATTACATATGGCAAATATTTGATTACATAAATTGTGTCAAAACATACTTAAGTATAATTATGAAAATATGAAAAGTATAGGCATAAAGTGACTAATTAAAATTTATTTCAAGGAATCGAGAATATTCAGCAACAAAAAACACATTAATGAAACATTGTGGTTGTGATAAAAGCATACATACTAGAAATTACTGTTCAAGACTGAGTCTCTGATTATTTACTGACAAAATGCTGGCACCTGTATAGTTATGTCTTTTTAACATGACGATAGAAATACCTACTCTGACCATATTTCTACTATGTAGCTTGCATAAAATGTGATCAATGAAAATTTGCTTGGAGTAAAATACTTCCTTTTGGAACTGCATTTACACACACACACACACACACACACACACACACACACACACACACACACCCCTATGCCTGTTAAATGATAACATTCATAAATGTTAGACTCATAAAGAACATTAACAATCTACTTCAATATCAGTATTTTATAAATATGGAAAAATGATGTCTTAAGAGGTTAAATGATTTTTTTTGGTGTCATACCAACAGTTACATAATTAGGACCCTCAATCCTTTTCCCAATATTTTATGGTTTCTCTCTAAAATATGCTACTCTAACTGTTGAAGAGAAAAAGCAAAACAATTTTATTATACTATAAAATATCTAAATGTATACAATTCCATATTTTAATGTAACAATCATTTTTATAACAGACATTTTATATTGCATTTTCATGGGCATGAAAAGAATACATATGTATTTTAGGTTTTCTATGTATATTAGGAAGCTATTTAATTTATCTAAGACTACATAAAATATCTAAAAACTACATCTATATTAATGAGCACTCTATAACAGAATTTGAATATGATAACTCCTATTGCAGTGTTTGCAATGTTGTAAAATGGAAACTTTTTTTTATAGATAATGAAACGAAAATAAATTATTTCAGATCAATGTAGAAAATAGGGATGACTAACTAGAGTCAAATTTCAAGTTAAGGTTAGCCTACAAAATATAATTATCAGAATAATTTCTTTAGTGCATGTAAATATGATGTACTAGCTCATTTTGGTTTGCTATAACAGAATATTTGTTTGCGATAACAGAATCCCACAGACCAGGTAATTTATACAGAAAAGAAATTTACTTCTGATACTTCTGATAGGATGGGAAAACTAATATCAGGGTGCTGTCCTCTCATAAGGGCCTTCTTACTGTGTCATTGCATGGGAAGGTGGAAGGAGAGGAGAGTACAAGAGAAGGTGAGTAAGTGGGGGCAAAATTTACATTGTTAACAAACCCACTCTCATGATAACTAATTAAATCCCATGGTAACTAACCAACTCCTGTGATAACAACATTAATCCTTTCATGAGGTTAGAGTTCTCCTGACCTAATCGCATTTTATTAGGTCCCACCTCCCAACAGGGTTGCACTGGGTTTCCAACACATGATCTTTGGTAAATACATTCCAACCATAGCATATGAGCTATCTGCCTATTAGATCTATATAATCTAAAAACAATAATGGCATAGAAAATCGTAGTAGGCACATTAATCACATACTTGAATAACCTTAATATGAAACTTATTTCATGACTCATGAAATAAGTAAAACAGCTTATGATTTGGTAGTATTTTGGTAGAAATTGACACAAATAAATAGAAAAGCTGTTAATTACCTCAATGCCATTTCTACATGTGACTGAATTCTGTGACAAACTATATTTTATTAAGTGCTCTGTGAATTATGAAATATTTCTTACCAACCATGTGAGATGACTCCCATTTCTGAAGAAATCTTCTATGTCCACATCAGATCACTAGGAGGTCTCCTCTAGGACCCTAGGTTTAAATGCTGTCTATATACTGATTACAACACAATTAGACACCTTGTTGCTAACTTTCACTCTCAACTTCTAACATGCCTGACTGCTTATTCAACCTCCCCACTTGCTTGTCCAGTACATTTCTCAAAATAAAATCCTCTAAAGCTGAACTTCAAATTTGCCCTGCAAATCAGTTCAAGCCTTTCCCATCTCAGAAACTGAAAACTCTATTCCTCCAGTTTTGGCCCAAGGACAAAAGGCCTGTGAGATCGTTTTCAACTTAATTCATCTTCACCAGCTGCTCATCAGCAAATCCTGTTGGCTCAATCTTCAAATGTATATGCACTTTCCCTACTTTTCACTACATGCACCACTACCTCCCTAGTAAAGACCACAATTTTGTCTCTTGCCTGGATTATTGCAAAAGCTTCTTAGCTACTCTCCCTGATGTTATCCCTGTCCCATCCCACTACAGTCTGACCATGCCATATAGAGGATGATCTTTTAAATAGTAAGTAGAACGTACTACTCTTAAGCTTCTGTATTAGTCAGGGTTCTTCAGAGAAACAGAACTAATAGGATGAATACTTACATTCATCCTATTTTATATATATATATATATATATATATATATATATGTGTGTGTGTGTGTGTGTGTGTGTGTGTAAAGAATTGCCTCATGTGATTACGGAGACTAATTTACAAGAGCTGCAGGTGAGTCAGCAAGATGGAGTTCCAAGAGAGTCAATGATGTCCTTCCAGTCTGAGTCCAAAGATTTAAAAACAAGAAAAATGGATGCATCATTGCAGTCTCAAGGATGGCTGGCTTGCAGCTCAAGCAGAGCTGATGTTTCAGTTTGAGTTCAAAGGCAGGAGAAAGCTGCTGTCTCAGTTCAAAGGTAGTCAGCAGGCAAAAGTCTCCCTTACTTTGGGAAGGAGCAGACTTTTGTTATTTAAGCCTTCAACTGATTGGATATGGCCCACCCACCTTAGGGAGGTCAATCAGCTTTACACAATCTACCAATTTAAATATTAATCTCGGCCAGTAACACCTTCACAGAAATGCTCAGAATGATATTTGATCAAACAACTGGGCACCATTGGCCCAGTCACATTAACATGTAAAATTAATCATGTCAGCTCCAAACCTTTCTAATTTTATCTTTTAATACTCTCCTTCACTCCTTTTCTGCTCGAGTAATTCTGTCTTTCTTGCTTCTCATTTTTTCCTAGCACACTTTGGTCTTCAAACTTTGTTTGCTTTTTTCTCTCTCTAGAATGGTCTTCTCTTTGATAATGACCTGGCTTATCTTCTTACTACCTTCAAGTCTCTGTTCCACATCCCCTCCGCAAACAAGCCTTTCTTAACCATCATTCTAGAGTAGTATCCCCTGCCTTAATCACTCTCTGTATCCATTAATATGTGTTATTTTTATTCATAACTCATATTTTTATCTGACATGCAGTAAATCTTCACTTAATATCAATGATAGGTTCTTAGAAACTGTAACTTTAGGCAGCATACATATAATGAAAACCAGTTTTATCACAAGCTAATTGATATAAACAGGAGTTAGGATTTTAAGCATATTTCTGGTCACAAAACATCACCAAACTTTTTTTTTTTTTTTTTTTTTTTTTCTTTTTGAGATGGAGTCTCAAGCACCTGAGTAGACACCTGTCAAAACAAGAGCCATTAGGGAGAGTGCTGGTAGCATTTTAATACCCCCATTACTTCTGCTGACTGTAAAATTTGCCCTATGTTTGTTATATTTTTGAATGAGGCTTGTCCTTACAAGTGCTGTCAATATATTAAGATTTAATATCACTCTGTTGCCCAGGTTCGAGTGCAGTGGCGTGGTCTCGGCTCACTGCAACCTCCACCTCCTGGCTTCAAGTGATTCTCCTGCCTCAGCCTCCTGAGTAGCTGGGACTACAGCACGTGCCCCGCCACACCTGGCTAATTTTTGTGTTTTTAAGAGAGATGGGTTTTTACCATAACAGTCCAGCTAGTCTTGAACTCCTGACCTCAAGTCATCCGCCTGCCTCAGCCTCCCAAAGTGGTGGGATTACAGGTGTGACCCACGGTGCCTGGCCAACATCACCAAACTTCTAAAGAAATACCCACAACACTTCTAATATTAAACATTGAGATAAATGTGAGCTATACATGCATTTAAAAAATATTAAAGAAACAAGTAAGATAATTATTTACCAAAATTTTGGTTACTCAGTGAGTGATGGTGGTCATAGTGGTGGTGGGTTAAATCAAGGAATAAATGTCTGAAAAGTGAAAATTGTAAGAAGCACCTCCTACCACCACACAGTTCAAAAAAAACCAACAAATATGATGGGCTCAGTAAGCACTTTTGTGCCACATCATTTATTATTGTAGAGTTGTATGATTATCACATAATTCATTATTTTTTACGATATGTATCCATCTATTCATTTACTCATTTTTCAACCTGCTTATTCTAGTTTGAGGTCTGAGATGGCTGGATTGTCACTCAGCAGCTAAGGCACAAGCAGCCCAGGACAGGACCCCATTCCATTACATGCAGGGCTCACTCACACACACCCATGCTCACTCAAATGGGGACAGTTTTAATATATCAGTGAACCGAATGTGCACAGCTTTGGAATGTGGGAGGAAACTGGTGTACACAGAGAAAACACATGCAGACATGGGTAGAACGTGCAAATTCCACACAGACAGTGGTGCCAGTGGGAAGTTCCTTATCAATGTTGTTACAAAACAATGTTGACCGAGAACAATGTTATTCAAGGATCTACTGTAATTCATATTTATTTATTGTTGTTTTTAGTGCAAGTTCTTTTAGGGCAGTGACTGCCTTTATTCATCATAGCACCCTCAATATTCATCATAGTATCCTAAAACAGTGTCTAGGACAACATTTTATTTTATGAATAACTTTAAAGGAATCACTTGTATGTGAATGTTTAAGAAGACATGACTTCAGTGAATTCCATGAGACCACATTTACAGGGTATCCCTGGCCTCCCCTATGAGAGGGGAGAAGGCTATTAGGTGAACCAAGCAAGATAATTAGAATCTGATCATTGAGTTCTTCCCTGGGCTATGAGGTGGGCCATTTATCCAGCTTGAATGGTTTCTGTGAAAGCAGCAGATAGGGTTTACAATGTGGTTACATTGAGGCATATATGAGTTTGAATATTTACAGAAGATTTACTGGAGAGGAAAGCTGGATAGATGCAATCCTAGATTGTGCCTATAAAAATTTCATGTACTCTCAGGGTAAACAAAATAATTTATATAACCACAATGGGAAAGGATTACAGACAGTTTAATGGTTGTGATTGTCTTATGTATAGTAAATACTGCAATGGCATATACTCATAAAAAGGTGAGGGCCGCTTTATACACAGGAACGAGAAACATTACTTAGAAAACACAAGCACCTGAGTAGACACCTGTCAAAACAAGAGCCATTAGGGAGACTGCTGGTAGCATTTTAATACCCCCCTTACTTCTGCTGACTGTAAAATTTGCCCTATGTTTGTTATATTTTTGAATGAGATTGGTCCTTACAAGTGCTGTAAATATATTAAGATTTAATAAAGAAGTCCCAAAATCCAGGCCTCCATGTTGGAGACAATCTTTGATATTTTTGTAGGTTTTTTGATGTTTTATCAAGAAGCAAGTAATTTTTCTCCTTCACTATTAGATTTCAGGAGAAAAGGCATTTCTTGCTTTTGGTAAGAAATTCTGCCAGATTATTTCTAAAGTCCATTCAAATTGTAAGATGTCAGTTCTTTTAGATAATCTCTAAAGTGCCTTCAAATTCTAAGAGGCTATGGGTCCTTTGGGATTTTCTTAATACACACTCATCAGTCTCCATATTCCTCAGCATACTTCAACATTCCCTATTATACATTTGAATTTAAAAGTATTTTTCTGTAAAATTATTAGTAAATTTAACATCATAACAATGATTGATCAATCACCCCACAAAATATTATGGTAGGACTATTGAAACATGAAATAACTTTTTAAAAGATCTCTATGTATGAGGTCTAGATAAAATACAATCTGGAATGCAGTTTTTCAGATTGGTTGAACTCAAAGCAGAACATAAGAAATAACCAAAATCAGAGCTGAACTGAAGGAAATTGAGATGTGAAAAACCATATAAAAGATCAACAAATCCAGGAGTTTGTTATTTGAAAGAATAGATAACGTAGACCACTAGCTATACTAATAAAGAGAAAAGAGAGGATATCCAACTAAACACAAGCAGAACTGACAAAGGGACATTACCACTGACCCCACAGAAGCACAAAAAACTACAAATACCTCTATATACACAAGCTAGAAAACCTAGAAGAAATGGATAAATTTTTGGAAACATACAAACTCCTAAGACTGAACCAGGGAGAAACTGAATCCCTGTACAGATCAATAATGACCTCCAAAATTGAATCAGTAACAAAAAGCCTACCAACCAGAAAAAGCCCAGGACCAGATGAATTCACAGCTGAATTGTACCCAATGTATATGTTAAAAAGCTGGTGCTATTTCTACTAAAACTGTTCCAAAATATTGAGGAGGGGAGAATTCTCTCTAATTCATTCTATGAGACCAGCCTCATCCTGGTACCAAAACCTGGCAGAGACACAACAACAAAAAAACTTAAAGCCAATATCCTTGATGAACATAGATGCAAAAATCCTCGACAAAATACTAGCAAACCAAATCTAACGACAAATCAAAAAGTTATTCGACCATGATCAAGTAGGCATTATCCCTGGGATGCAAGTTTGGTTCAATATATGCAAATCAATAAATGTGATTCATCACATAAACAGGGATAAAGATAAATACCACAAAATCATTTCAGCAGATGCAGAAAAGGCTTTTGATACAATTTAACATCTTTTCATGTTAAAAATCCTCAATAAACTACACATTGGAGGAACATACTTCAAAATAATAAGAGCCATCTATGAAAAACCCACATCCAACTTCATACTGAATGGGCAAAATCCAGATGCATTTCCCTTGAAAACTGTAACAAGACAAGGATGCCCTCTGTCACCACTCATACTCAACATAGTACGGAAAGTTCTAGCCAGACCAGTCAGGCAAGAGCAAGAAATTAAAGGCATCCAAATAGGAAGAGAAGAAGTCCAACTATTCCTGTTTGCAGACAATATGATTCTATATCTAGAAAATCCCACAGTGTCTTCCCAGAAGCTTCTTAATCTGATAAACAACTTCAGCAGTTTCAGGATATAAAATAAACATACAAAAATCACTAACATTACTATACACCAACAAGAGCCAAACTGAGAGCCAAATCAAGAATGAAATTTTGAATTAATAGCCACAAAAAAATAAAATACCTAGGAATACAGCTAACCACAGAGGCGAAAGATCTCTACGATAAGAATTAAAAAAACACTTCTTAAAGAAATCAAAGATGACACAAGCAAAAGGAAAAACATCCCATGGTTATGAACAGGAAGAATAAATATTGTTAAAATGGTCATACTTCCCAAAGCAATTTACAGATTTAATGCTATTCCTATCAAACTACCAAAATTCTCCACAGAATTACAAAAAACTATTTTAAAATTCATATGGAACAAAAAAAAAAAGTCCAAATAGCCAAGGCAATACTTAGCATAAAGAACAAAGCTGGAGGCATCACATTACCTGATTTTAAATTATGCTACAAGGCTACAGTAACCAAAACAGCATGGTACTGGTACAAAAGCAGTTACATAGACTAATGGAATAGAATAGAGAGCCCAGAAATAAGGCTGCACACCTACATCCGTTTGATCTTTGACAAAATGAACAAAAACAAGCAATGAGGAAAGGACTCCTGATTTAATAAATTGTAATAGAATAACTGGCTAGCCATATGCAGAAGATTGAACCTGGACCCTTTCCTTATACCATGTACAAAAATCAACTCAAGATGGATTAAGACTTAAATGGAAAACTTAAAACTACAAAAACCCTGGCTGATAACCTAGGAAATACCATTCTGAACATAGTCTGTCCAAAAATTTCATGACAAAAATTTCAAAAGCAATTGCAACAAAATAAAAAATTGACAAATGGGACCTAATTAAACTAAAGAGCTTCTGCATAGCAAAATAAACTATCAAAAGAGTAAACAGACAACCTACAGGATAGGAGAAAATATTTGCAGCCTTTACATCTGACAAAAGTCTAATATTCAGAATCTATAAGGAACTTAAACAAATTTATAAGCAAAAAACAACCCCATAAAACATGGGCAAAGGACATGAACACACACTTTGCAAAACAAGACATACATGCAGCCAACAAGCATATGAAGAAATGCTTAACATTACTAACGATTAGAGAAATGCAAATCAAAACCGCAATGAGTTACCATCTTGTATCAGTCAGAATGGCTATTATTTAAAAAGTCAAAAAATAACAGTTACTGGTGAGGCTGTAGAGAAAAGGGAATGCTTATACACTACTGATGAGAATTTAGTTGAGTCACTGTGGGAAGTAGTTTTGTGATTTCTCAAAAAACTAAAAACAGATTTACCATTTAATCCAACAATCTCATTATTGGTTATGTACTCAAAGGAATATAAATTGTTCTACCATAAAGACACATGCACACATATGTTCATCGTAGCACTATTCACAATAGCAAAGACATGGAATCAACCTAAACGCCCATAAATGGCAGACTGGATAAAGAAAATGTGGTATATATACAACATGGAATACTATGCAGCCATAAAAGAACGTATCATGTCCTTTGCCACAACATGGATGGAGCTGGAGACCATTATTCTAAACAAACTAACACAGGAACAGAAAACCAAATACCACACGTTCTCACTTACAGGTGGGAATTAAACATTAACTCCATATGGACAGAATGAAGGGGACAACAGACACTAGGGCGTACTCTAGGGTGGAAGGTGAGGATCTAGAACCTACCTATCTGGTACTGTGCTTATTATCTGGGTGACAAAATGATCTGTCCACCAAACCCCTGAAACATGCAATTTATTCATGTAGCAAACCTGCATGTGTACCACTGAACTCAAAATAAAAGTTAAAAAAAATGAAAACACGTGGTTGACCACATTACTTTGATATTGTTGATAATATTATTGACAATAAGGCTAAAGACATGTTACTAGTCTTGCACTTACCGTCGCATGTGTGAGTTCATGATGTTAATTTTCAGGGATAGCTGATTACTTACTATAACACATTACTTACTATAATACTTAAGAACCTTTGGCTCTTTTAATGCAAGATAGCTTTTGAAAAAGAAAACGAGGATCAAAATATAAATATTTTAATTATTGCTACATGGTGTCTATCTTATATTGTTTTTCATCTTGCCACTTTGATCTAGTGGGGAGTGGTAATAATATGAGTTAGTGATATTATTCATCATTCAATAAACATTCATTTGGCCTTGATTGTGTTGGGTCCTGTTTGGTGCTGAATGGGTCTTTGGACAAACAGGAGACTATGGCAGAGAAAGGCCATCTAGAAAAGTGACATTCACTAGTGTAGCAGAGTGAAAATAACTCTTAAGTTATAATAAAATATATTTTGCTGGACTTATCATACTTATCATATTAATTGTAACAACTTGTATCTGGAGCAATAGCAGTTCTCAGCTCTGGGTATGCTTGAGAAATCCTTGGGAATCTTTTATAAAGTACTATGCCCAGGCTCCAGGCATAGAAATCTTGATTTAATTGTTCTGTGGTAAAGCCTAGTTATGCCACCATTTACAAAGATCACTAGATAATTTTAATGGGCAGTCCCAGTTGAAAACACTAGTCAACTCTCCAGCTGCTTTGGTTTCCAAATAGTTCCTTGTTTCAAAAACTGTTAACCTTGTGATACTTTCCCACAGTGAGTGTGATAACTTCTTACAGCACTATGTAAAACTTTTAGCCTATTATTCAATATAATATTGACACAATAATAGCCATTATTTATTAGACATCCGTAACGTGCCAGACATTGTGTTTTAAAATGTGCACATATATATTTTTTATCTTTACAAGGACCTTGCAAGTTAGCTAATGTTTCTAGACATTAGAAGAGACTTAGGGATTAAGTAAAGTACTCTAGTATACTCAGATAGCCAGTATCCAGGGCCATAATTCTAACCGAAATCTGTCTGAGTCCAAGGCTTCCATCCAAACCGCACTGTCTTCATGTTCTCAAGCTATGTCTCTAGATTTAACTATAACTTGCTCCATTTTACACATCCTAGCCTATGGACAAGCAAATGACATTTTCTTCTTTACCTGCACACGTCTACCACATTCTTACCTGTCATTTGCATACCTGTCAGTTTGTGACATGCCCTTGTCAGTCAATTTAATTTACTCTTCTTAACCATTTTTTAAGGTACAGCTCAAATGCAGCCTCACCGATAAATTCCTCCTGGATCTTCCCAGTTGGAGGTAATCGCTTCTCCCTCTGACCGTCCAAAATATCTTATCTGCACCTTTCTTAGGTGCACTCAGCATTTTTTACCTTACTGTTATTTGTACATATACATATGATCGATACTTTTACTTGTTTATTGGATCCTTGAGATCATAGTCTACTTTTTTCTGTATAACACTTCACACAGTACCTAGTTCATTATCAAGGCAGAAACATATTTGCCAAAGGAATAGTATGCAGTGAATGAAGAAAGCATAAACAATTTGATTAAGATCACCTAACAAATCTGTATCTGAGACAGGAAAAGAACCCAATTGCACATATAATGTGAGATATTGTTCAAAACATGCCTATTTTTTGGTAATATCTCTATTTTGTGTGAAATGATTTGATCCCTAAATGTGTCAACATTTTAAAGGGATTTTATGGATGCTTTGATTTTATATGCAAGCCAGGGAAGCAAGTGACCAATAAATAAGAAATGAGGGCATTTCTCTGTTCCTGGTCATTTACTTTAGCAACTGGAAAGAGAATAGAAAAGTGTACTTACGTGCGATGGTGTGGGATGATAGCATAATCGCAAATGGTTAACTATAGCGTTTTTTTTGTTTGTTTGTTTAGAACCTCTCCTTTTCACGTTTATGCAAAAGAATTTCATATTCAGTGCATTCAGGATGCACTAAGCAGATCTACAACTTGTAATCAATAAGGGAACACTAATGCATGTAGCATACTTAGTAGAAATTATGTACTTTTCTCAATATCTAGAAGAAACAATGCTCAGATAGCCTCTAATAGCAAAGCACAGAAAAAAAGAAAACGATTGCTTGGGATGTCATTGGTGGTTCTGCAGAATTTTTTTGTCTTAACATTTGTTTAGAAAGTCATTCTGATTCCCACCAAGGGTGATTTTATTCTATTTGCTTTAGATATCACCACTTTGTACTTATTAGAGATTACACAGTCCAGTGAGTTTTTTCTGACCCATGGGTTGTTACTTTCAGGTCACATCTGGTATGTAGTATCTTGCTCATTGGTTTGTGTTAAAATTATAACACTAAATATTGTGCTGGAAAATTTGTTTTAAGTTAGTGTTATTGAATTTGACTTTTAAGTTGAGTATGTGGTTGCATGTTCTGGAAATATATATGACTTGAACATAGAATGTTCTGATTGATTAATTGCACCTAAAAGAGAGTTATTTGGAATTAATTTTTCATTTTATAAAGCTTAATTACTTTGTATTTCCTTCTCAGAAATTATAGATAAGAATATTTTTTTTCTCTAAAGGGCCGGATACTAAATATTTTAGCCTTTATGAGCCATACACTCTCTGCTGCAAGTACTGCATAGCACGAAACCAGCCATAGACAATAGATAAATGAAAGAGCATGGCTGTGGTTCAATAAAACTTTATTTGTGGACAATAAAATTTGAATTGCATATACTGCTCCTGTATCATAAAACAGTATTTTTAAAAAAATTTTTCAACTCTTTAAAAATGTGAAAACCATCTCTAACTCATGAACCATACAAAAACAGGTGGCAGGCCAGATTTGACCATATGGTCAACCAGACATGATCAAACATAATTGGCTGACCTCTGTCTTAAAATCTAACTATAGGTCTCACAGCTGCTTTTTATTTTCTTAAGATAATTATGACTAGTGGTGAATTTTTGAAATGTTACAAGGGATGAGGAGTTGAATTAACAAAAACATTACTGCTAAAGCAATGCTTCAAAAACCCGGTGTGAAATTTTTTTTTTTAATTCATAAAAACAAATTTTACCAATAGCAGGAGTGTCTTTTATTTTAAAAATGAGATTTATATGTAAACTCCCACGTACACTTATGTTTTACAATACTACTACAAGTATTGGTAAATTTAAATGATCAATTTCAGCATTGAATATATGTGTTAGAAAATATGCCACAGTATATTCTGCAAGATTAATACATTTTAACATTCTTCGTGCATCTCCCCAGTGTTTAGCTTATATTATGTCACTGCAAAAGGAGATGATACCACTCAAATATTGCTATCAGTTCGTGAATAACATTATTTATCCTTTTGAGAATGTTCAACTTTTTGTTTCTGTACCCGTTGCCTTTAGAAAGACTAGTTCTTGGCATTTATGTTTTATTCTTGAATATATTTCCAAACACAAGTATATTGCTTTCTTTTAGATTTGTACTTCACAAAGACCTAATAGTCTAGCACTGACCTAATAACAATATTTTAAAAATTGCAGATTATATCATACTGAGAAATATGAGGGGTGTCAGAGAAATGTCCTTCCATCAGATTGTTTATATTCAAGTTGGTATCCATGTTAGTCATTGGATTTCAGTAATAACATATGACATTAAGAAATAGTAGAAGATACCTGTACCATAAAATAAAATATAATCAAGTACTATACTTTTTGCATGACCATTTGAATTGAACTTTTTATCATAATGTGCAATTGAACCCATTCAAAATGTAAATGAGTAAGTTTGTAAGAAATCATTTGACCTTTATTGTGATACTCTATTCTTATGCTCCACCTTGGCTTGAAACCTCATCCTCATTCCTCAACCTGTCATCAAACCATACCTCATCCCACTGTTGTCTTTGATTCAGATTTCAGTTGCCCAGCATGGGGTGATGGTCAAGCATGGAATGAGACTTGAGCAGTCAGTAAATGTATCTATTGCACTCATTACTTGGTGTATTAGTATATTCTTACACTGCTATAAAAAATAACTGAGACTGGGTAATTTATAAAGAAAAGAGGTTTAACTGGCTCATGGTTCTGTAGGCTGTATGGAAAACATGGCACTGGACATCTGCTCAGCTTCTGATGAGGCCATGGGAAGATTACAATCATGGCAGAAGGCAAAGGGAGATCTGGCATGTCACATGGCAAAGTGTGTGTGTGTGTGTGTGTGTGTGCGCGCGTGTGAGAGAGAGAGAGAGAGAAAAAAAAGAGAGAGAAAGACAGAGAGATGGGTGGGGATGCCACACACTTAAACAGCCAGATCTCATGAGAACTAACTACTTTGAGTAGAGCACCACGGGGATGGTGCTAAACCATTCATGAGAAACCATCCCCCTGATCCAACCACCTCCCACTGGGCCCAACCTCCAATACTGGAGATTATAATTCAACATGAGATTTGGGAGGGGACAAATATCCAAATATCTATCTGTATCACTTTGCAATTTTTTTTAAAAAAGTATTTTTCAAGTTTGTGAGTCCTACGTGATTGAATGCCAAATTACTGGGCTAAGTAGTAAGAACTGTGATTTCAAAGGAAGCAGAAGGCTTCAAGGTAGGAGGATATGGATGCGTGCAAAGAGTGATAGACATTTCTGGTGAGATGGGTGAAGAAATCTCAGAAGGAAGGATGCTCATAAAGTGTTTGGGGAACAGTGAATGAATGAGCCTAACTTCACGGAGAGGAGGGCTCAGATAGGCAATGGTAGGAGAGGAAATCAGAAAGGATCTTCCAGGCCAGGTTATCAGTGAAGGTTGTCTTTCCCAGGATGAGAGGAGTTTGGGCTTTCTTTCATGGGGCATTAAATGTCATGCAAAGTATTTGGTAGAGAGGGTGAGGATGAAAACAGGGTATAATAGTTTAGAAAAATAATTAAAAATTCCTCAAACGGCTTTAGAAAATGCGATTGATTGATTTTTGCTACAATGGCAATGTATTTCTATTCATTAATCTGAAGGAAATATCAGGCTACATTTGGAGGCAGAAGATAGAACTGTTGGATTCAGAGACTTGGTCACCTGAAACTAAACCAGAAAGCAAGATTTGTTTTTGCAATGGTGTGAGCTCCTTAAAATAAGGCAAACTTGATAAGATTTTAATTTTCGACTTTGATTTTAATTAGGTGTGCTTTCTTATATTTCACATACTCTACCCAGCTTGAAAATAAATGGTTGTCTTATTATTTAAGAATAGTAATCAAAACACAATGGCATTAAGAAACTGATCAAATAAAAAATCTTATAGGATACACTACCACACACAAGCATACTACTACATCTGAGGCCACACAGCACTATGCGTTGGTTAACAAAACACATCCCAGCATGTTAAGGCATATAAAATAGCAAAGCTTTTTGCCCTATTAAAGGGTTCATTAAAATTTAGATTTCAACTTGCCAACTCTTAAATTTGAAGAGTAAAATGAAAGCTGTTAATTCTACACGTGTCTCTCCCCACCTTCACAATCTTATGTATCCCATAGGCACGTAGCAGTTATGAATGCAAGTATAAGCATGCTAGCAGATATTGCTTATCTTAATTAAATTTCAAATTCAAAACTGATAGTCTGTGAAATAAGATAAAGATTTAAAACAACAGGGAAACAGGAAAGGACCTTACCAGATTTTTCATTTTTATTTATTCTTTTAAAAATGACTTTGGACAACATTTCTTCCCTATATTGTTGTTTTTCTTCTTTATTTCTGGATTAACTTTTTAGTTAGAATAGTAGCTAAATGCATTTTGCATAGTTTAGGAATGCAGATCGTGTGTAAATGTTTACATTGACTTTCCCCATGTGTCTGGTTTGATTTATATTACTCAGTGCAAGAGAAAAAACATCCTCTCATATCTTCAAATTTCCATACACAGCTTTAACTCATGGTTATGTAAGGATTTTGAAAGTTAAAAATGTAAGCTTTCAAAAGATTTCAAAATCTACATTCAATAAATCTTATCAGTTATACTAATTTCCTAGGGCTGTAGTAACAAAGTACTACAAACTTGGTGTCTTAACAGCCATCTTTTCCTCTGAGTTCGAAGGCCAGAAGTCTGAAATTAAGGTATCTGCAGGACCATGCTTCTTCTGATAGTTCTAGGAAAGAATTCTTCCTTGACCCTCCCTGGCTTCTGGTGACTTCCGGCTCTGCCTCCAACTTTACATGACCTTCTTCTCTATGTCTCTGTATGTCCCTCTGTGTCCCCTCCTCTGTTTATGAGCGAACCAGTCACTGGATTTAGGACCCACTCCAATCCAGTATGACCTCATCTAGATTCTTTCTTTGATTGATTAAAGCTGCAACACACTATTTCTGAATAAAGTCACATTCGAATGTTCCAGGTTGACATGAATTTTGGGGCACACTATTCAATCTACTATACAAGCTTAAACATTTTTGACACCTTATTCAAATTTACTAAATAGGAAACAAATGTAAGGAAACAACAAGAAAAAATTTAAAAGCATATTCTAGGATTTGCTACAATTTTATTGCTTTTTCTAATTTCCTATTGCCTGATGGCTTGTCAGCCTGATTATTTCTCAGTTACTGGAAAAATTTGCGTATCTTGAACAAGCAACTGGATTCCACCAAAGCATTACAAAAGAAATTATGGTTTTTGACCTTTTCTCCTCATAAATGAGGTGTTCCATTATAAATGCATCTGCTTTTTGACTTCTTCACTTGAAGGTATGTAAATGTATAATGCTAAAATAAATAAAAAGAACAGATGGCAGGACCTTAAAGATCAAATTAGTTTTGTATCCATCTGGAATTTGAGGATGGCTTCATTATTTCCTTCTAATTCCTTCATTCTTTCCTCTATTCTCTGGCAGGGGATTTTATGCACAATTGTGCAATATAAATATCTTAGGGTAATAATAAAATATGATTCAGTTATGAAAGAAAATCCAAAAATAATTCCGTGGAACTCTAATAGCACTGTTGTCATTATAGTTACATTTGGTGGTTTTCCAGAATTAATATTGCAGCATAGATACTCCTCAAGGACACACAAAAATATCTATTTGGTGTCCAAGGTGTTTTAACCTACCTACTGTTCTGATATGTTAAATTTCAAATGTATCTTCAGCAAGTACTAAATTACTGTACATTAACTTTAACAATGTCAACATGTTCTATTTTATTAGCCTGATGTGAATTCTCTGTAAGCTCATAAGGTGAAATATATTTTATCTGCAAGAATTTGGTGTTTGTTTTAACAGCAGCATTTTTTAAACGATATTTAAGGGCCACTGGGAGAGTTTGGGATATTTCCGTTGGTAATAATGCAAAGTGGACTTTAAATGAGGTTATGTCTCTGATTCTGTATTTCTCGTTTTTGACGGGTGAACATAAGGAACAATGGGAATGTGCCCTTCACTGTCAAATGAGTAGGAGGATCCAGCACCTTCTCTCTCATATCACTAAAACCATGTACAGGGCCTGACTGGATCATTCCTGTTTCAAATTAGAAGATGCTTACAGGCAAACTTGAACTTGCCAGGTCATAAAATTAGGTTTGTGACTCATTAAATTATGTGTAACTATCTCAAAAAATCTTGCCCATATATGATTTCTATTTTGTTATTACCCCACAGAAGAACCTAGACACAGTTCCCTATTGAAAATCATTCACCCAAGTCTAAATTCTTCCATTTGGCTTTTAAGTGTATCTACCCTTATCTCATCCATGATAATCTACTGCTGTTTCTCTCATTTTTACAGTCCAGGTCCTCTGCCATGCTCTTCTCCACACATACCATGTTCATCCTACACTTCACTCTCATTTCCTCCCCTAATCTCAGATTGCATTACCTCCTTACCTGTGTTTTCCCTCCATCTATCTCATCTATAACGTAGCTCAAGTCTCTCTCTAAGACATTTGTTCTCAGCTATCCCAGTTTTCAATAAATTACATTATCTATTAATTCCTAATACATTTTAGAATTGATAAAATAGTATGTGGAAAAGTGTGACATATTGGCTTTATTATTCTCTAATTGTTTTACATTTATACCCTTACCAACTCAAAATAAAATGTATACATGCAGGACATATGTGCTGCGCACTTTTTATATCTCCTGCAGAATCTGGTACCATTTTGTGCTAAGGTAAATGAATAAGAAAAAATTAAATATATTTGTTATTAGACCCAGCATTACTATAAGCATTTCACATATCCTAATATATTCTTAACAGCCAACTTCTGAGATGAGTATCATTTTAATGATGAAGAATTGAAGCACTTGGGTAAAGTAATTCAAAGGAACTCAAAAGATAAACAACAAAACTGCCATTCAAATACAAACAGTTTGGCTACAAATGTTATACTTTTAGCCTTTATGTCACCTCAAGATAGTAGATGGTCATTGAGTATTTAGTTGACTGACATAAATTAAGATATTCTCTCTATGTATTTAAAATATAGTTCGTCACCATGTTTTCTGTATAATTTTATTTCTGGCTTCCTGTCAATTTGGAATGATAGATATAGCCCTGAAAAGACTTCCAGACAATGTAGCAGAGTAAGTTCACACCATGACAAGAATGCTGTGTTTCAAATATAGAAAATATAAGTCATATAAAAAGAAAACACAAAAACTCATTGCTGCTTTCAAAAATGAAATAACATCTCTATGGACTTGAAATAGAACATAAACATAAAATGTTAGGCAAGACCAAAGTCATCAACTGGTGGGGCACACTTCTGGAAGCAGCCTAGAAACTGGCTCCTTGTGTATGTAGGGAATTAAAATATTTCATGCAAGATGGACCACTAGATTCAAGCTCACTATTCAAAGCCAAAACCTGCTGTAAGAGTCTGTTGTTTGTGAATGGGGGGAAACATGATTCTGAAAGCTGAGCGGGGACTACTGCTTATCATAAACCGCTGACTCTGAGAGAAGAAAACTTACCAATAGGGATTTCAGACCAGGACTACAACAAAGCCACTCCCCGGCTCTGTAACTGGATTTGTAACATTCCTTATATCACCTCAGGACAGATACTACAAATGGCTATGACAAGGTTTGAGACTGACGGGCTACTGAAGGGTGGACTGGAGGAATCTGCAGGGTAAAATTCCAGAAATCCATTCCTAAAAAAAAAAGAGTCACAGTATTAACACTTGAAAACAAAATTTTTTTTCATAGCTATACTGAGGTATAACTGACAAATGAAATTTGTGTATATATATGTATACACACACACATATATGGTCTATAATGTGATGTTTTGATATATGTATACGTTGTGAAATGATTGTACAAACACATATATCACCTCATTGTGTGTGTGTATGTGTGTGCTGAGAACATTTACAATCTGTTCTCTTAGCAAATTTCAAGTATACAATATGGTATTATTAACTGTAGTCACCATGCTATACTTAGATCTCCAAAACTTATTTATCTTGCTTAATTGAAACTTTATGCCCATTGATAAGCAACTGTACATTTATTTCCCTCATCCCACAGCCCCTCGCAACCATCACTATACTCTGCTTCTGTGAGTTTGACTTTTTAGATTTTACGTATAAGTGAGATCATGCAATATTTGTCTTTCAGGGTCTGGTTTATTTCATTTAGCATAATGTCCGCCAGGTTCATCTCTGTTGTTGTGAAAGGCAGGATTTCCTTTTTTTTATTTTTTTAATTTGAGATGGAGTCTTGCTCTATCACCCAGGCGGGAGTGCAGTGGCGCAATCTTGGCTCCCTGCGACCTCCACCTCCTGGGTTCAAGCGATTCTTCTGCCTTGGTCTCCCGAGTAGCTGGGACTACAGGCAGATGCCACCATGCCCAGCTAAATTTTTGTATTTTTAGTGGAGACGGGGTTTCACCATGTTGGCCAGGCTGTTCACAAACTCCTGAGCTCAAGTGATCTGCCAGCTTCGGCCTCTCAAAGTCCTGGGATTACTGGCGTGAGCCACCGCTTACGGCCAGGATTTCCTTTTCTTAGGTTGAATAATATTTTATTGTGTGGGTACAGCTATATACATACATATATGTGTGTGTGTGTGTGTGTGTGTGTGTGCGTGTGTGTATGTCACATCACATTTTTAGTGTTTTTTTTCTTTTGTGTGAGATGGAGTTTCACTCTTGTTGGGCAGGCTGGAGTGCGATGGCACAATCTTGGCTCACTGCAACCTCCGCCTCCAGGGATCAAGGGATTCTCCTGCCTCATCCTCCTGAGTAGCTGGGATTACAGGCATGCGCCACCACGCCAGGCTAGTTTTGTATTTTTATTAGAGATGGGGTTTCTCCATGTTGGTCACGCTGGTCTCGAACTCCCGACCTCAAGTGATCCACCCTCCTCGGCCTCCCAAAGTGATGGTATTATGGGCATGAGCCACTGCGCCCAGCCTATATATCACATTTTTATGTGTCAGTTTTAGTCCATTACCATATCCTTGCCAACACTTGGTATCTTTTGCCTTTTTGACAATAGCCATTCTAATAGGTGTGAGGTGATATCTGCTGTGCATTTCCCTGATGATAGTGATGTCCAGCACATTTCATGTACCTGTTGGGCACGTTTATGTCTTCTGTGGAGAAATGTTGATTCATGTTATATTCAGTGCATACCTTTGTTCTTTCTTTCTTCTCATTGCCTAGTTTATTGCCATCCTTTATTTCTCCATGTCAGTGCAAAGTCTACCTATTTCTCAAAGCCTCTTTCACATCTTATTTCCTAAAGAAAGTGTGTTCTCTATTGTTGGTATAATTTGTATTCTTCATTACAAATTGTTTTGATCTTTAGACTTGCATAGTTTGTGGTCCTACAAAATAAATGTAAATATCTTATAAACCTTTACTTGTTCTCATTCCACCCCTTTCTATACCACCCAACATGTTCTTCTTATTTGAAACCAGGTTTATTATAAATGAAATATATCAATTAGAAAGAAGGACACTTAACCATTCAAGAAGATAGAGCCATAGTAGAGAGTTATCCTCAAACAAATATTGCAAACAAGTGTTTGTGAGAGACTATCAATTTAGTCCTTGTTCTGCTACCAGAGAGGGGACTATTGCACTGTAAATCATCAACTCTGTAATGTAATGTAATGAAAAGAAACAGCATGAAAATGTTCTCCCTGACACACATGGTTTGATTCATGAAACAATTTTTTCATAACTCTTAGGCTACTGACTGACTCCTTAATGTAAATCTCTCTGAAGATTCCACAAAGGACTAGCGAATCACTCAGTGAAGAAGAGCCTTTACATGAACCAAATTCCCAAGATTTAAACAAGAAGTGTTACATGTATGTAAAAACAAGTGACATAAAGACAGTAATTTGCAAGCAAGGTCCAAGGACTTCTGGGGATTTCACAGAATGCTATGAGGCTAAGTTGTTTTCCCAGCTATTAATTTTACAAGTCTCACCAATCGATAGGCTACTCTGTTACCAAATAATGACTAATGTTAAACAGAAACATGGAAAGGATGCACTACTTTCACTCAGGTATCGACTAAGAATAACCAAGGAATATACCATACCCTGTAATTGAATTGCCTAATGAATATTATTTGGAAAAACCGTAAACTACTCAAAAAGAACAAGAGCAGTCATTGGGATTTAAGAAAGAGGCTTAATTCTTTTGAACAGTACAATCTAAGGGTACACAGTAAATTCTTACTTAGAAGAAATCTAATCTAATTAGAAGAATTTATGCCTAAATTCAAACAGTGGCACTTGGAAATATTACTAGCCAGCTAAACAAGCTTGGTATTTTCCAACAAGAGGCAAAACAGGGCTCTCTAGATCTACACATCTATAGCTATAATAGAGATCTTATTGTTCTCCGATAAATGCCCTATTGGGTATCAATTATTTATCAAAGAAATAAAAGAAACTGGTTACTCTTCATCTTCCATTAGTGAATATAGAATATTTTAGGTTCTGTTTCTGAATAAAAATGCTGATAAATACTGCACTCCCTTTCTCACCAAATCAATGTTCCAAAAACAATTCATGAAATGAGAAAGGAATGAAGAAAATTGCCTGACGACCTGGATGGTTGAAAAGAATGAGAAATAAAAGGGTCATATCCTTCTCTATCAGTAAGTAATTTCTGATTGTGAAGTTAGGCATTTAAAAAACATGCCCAAATTATCTTCTCCTTTGGTTTTCGTGATTCTGCCTCATCAAGATGCTCTCCCTACCCTGTCAAGTTCCTCTGTTGTCTCTTTCCTAGATGACTTTCTGTTCCCTTGTAGTCACATTCTTTCTGCACATCCTCAGAAGGCTGCTCTTTCTCATCAAAGAAATACGTTTCATGGCTTAATCTCATCATCTATTTGAGTGATGATTCACAAAGTACAGTGTACCCCTGGTGTTTATCAGGCACATCTCACATTTTCTGTCCCATCTTTTGCTCCTGATTCTTATACCTGGATGCCTTTACACATGTGCAAATACTTTCCAGTTGTTCATCTCAAACTTTTCCTGCTTCGTAAAGAAATACGCAGTTTGCCTTTGGAAAGACAGGGATCTGGGTTTGAATCCTAAGAACTACTGATTCCTTGTGATCATGAACCCGTAAACCCCCCTGAGCTTGGTTTTCTCATTTATAAAGTGAAGATGTCAGGTGTTGGACCCTCTTTCAATCCCTTCATGAGCTACTGAATTGTATTCTTTGCTTTCTTTTTCTCTGCCAATGTGCATCCATGTTCTTTTAGTTACGCGGGATATTGATTTTCCTACCTCTATCTCTGTCTAGGGGAGAGAGTTCTGGAAACTCCTTCCTGGTCTGTTTAGTCTGGGAGAGAAATATCTGTACACTAAGTGACTCTTTGCTCTGGATTTGACTAGCCCCTCTTTCATGAGGTCTTGTTTTGGTGTGCCTCCTTTTAGCCAAGCCTTACCTGGTTTGAGCCAACCATATCAAAATCTCTTAGGGCAGGCAGCTCTCAGGGAACCAATATTCAGTCTCTTCAACCTCAATATTTTCATCCCTTTCATGGAAGAGTCATCTTCTCTTTCCCTACTAGGTTTCTTCTGAAGAGATAACTCTGCATATAACAATTTCCCAAATTTCTGATGCCCTTACCTATAATGTAAAAATTCTACTTAGAATAAAATCACAACAGTGGTCCTACGACGTTTCAAACTGCCAGTTAGGCCTACAAACCACCCCTTCCTCATTAGTCACACATCAGTTCATATTTTTATATATCACCATGCCCACCTGCAGCCCTTAATCAACAAAACCAATTAAGTTCTTCTCTACTTGCTTTGTCGCTACATAACCACACTGACCAGTTTAGATTTCAGCAAATTTTAATTTTTGCCATCTTACTTTCCTCTTGGGTTACTGGCATTGATTCATCATGTGATTCTGTTCTCTTCTACTTCTCAATATGAGGCAGTTAATCTTTCAGAATGGTTTCTTCCTGATTCTTCATGCCTATTTCTTATTCCTGCCTTTCATTTTTTTTCTTTTTGTAGTCATTCTTTCCATTTGATTGTGTCTATATCTTTCATTACAATACTAATATATTATTTGAAAGGTTGATGTGTAGATTAAGAAAGTAGCAGCTGGGCATGGTGTCTTATACCTGTAATCCCAGCATTTTGGGAGGCTGAGGCAGGAGGATTACTTGAGCCCTGAGGTTCAAGACCAGCCTGGGTAACAGAGAGAGACTGCATCTCTCCAGAAAAGAGAGAAAAAAAAGTTAACCAGGTTTGGTTGCACGTGCTGTGGTCCCAGCTACTTGGGAGACTGAGTTGGAAGGATTGCTTGAGCCAAGAAATTGAGGCTACAGTGAGCAGCCTCTGCACTCCAGCCTTAGTGACAGAGTGAGACCCTGTATCAGAAAAAGAAAAGAAAAGAAAAAAAGTAGCACATGGGAAATGCTTTCCTGGCACAGAGGTATAGTCTTTCCTACCTTTGACCCTCATAGATCGTTTTTTCATATCCCTCTTATGGCAGTTCAGTTAGCATACTTTATATTTGTTTGTGTAAGTGCTTAATTGTGTGTTCAAAAAAATGTATTACCCATGCGTTATACTAGCCCATGTAAGAACCTAGCACTTGTTAGCCCTTAGTGCATGATTATTGAAATGAAATGCTTTATTCACTCATTACACAGAGAATGCTTTGATTCAACAAAATACTTCTATGAATGGTTGCATAGACAGACTTAAATCGTAAGTCCTCCTGTTTTACTGAGCCATCCCTCTACTCTGGGAAATAAGGGTTAACTACCTAATGCTATTTTTATTGTAATCTCGACGTCTGAAACCAATGCCCAATATATCAGCATTCTTATAATTTATTTAATGCAGCTACTTTTTCCAAAATAAGTTCATTTAACATAAGCATTGTCAAACATCCCTCATTTGAATGAATTGGAAGGAAAGCTAATTAAATTGGTGAACACTTGTTTTAGTTTTAATCCCTTTAAGAATATATAAAAACTGCAACTATTATAACTCCTCAGACACTGTGTAGTGGAGTTTTAATTAATAGATAAGGATGATCTCTAATTAGCTCATCAAAATACTTTAAACAGTGTCAACCCTACATATACTGCACTTACACCATTTGTAAGTAAATAGATACTTCTAAAGCACTTAAAGACCAGTTTGCATTCTTAGGAGAGTAGAGGTGCCCTCAACCTTTTTCATTATGTGGTTAATTTATTTATCCATGCGTCTCTTCTTTTAATAGGGAAAACAAGGAAAAAAAGCAACCTCAGATGAGTTTGATTATCTCAGTCAACATTCTGACCCATTCCAAATCAGTATAGTTCAAATGAATGTGGTTTCCTGAATATTTATCATAGAACAAGTAACATACATGATTGTAGAATGACAAATCTAGAAAGAAACCTTCCTTTCAGATCAGTTATTCTAATCATCTCATTTTACAGATGAGGAAGAAATTGATTTACTCTATAGTTCCTATGGTTAGTCATGGGCTAAGCCATGCTTCTCTTTGGCTATTTATAAGTCTTAATTCTGTGCTTTGTGGAAACAAACAAGCAACAAAATAGGACAGAGAGAGAGAGAGAGAGAGTACAAATATGAAATTGAAGATGTATCTTCATTTTAAAAAAAGATAACAGCTTTTACTATTATTTTAATATACAGACCTTAGGAAATTCTACATTGAAAGCAAATAAATTAGAATTTCGAATTCATGTATTGAATGAAAATAGTGTACTGTTATTCTGCAAAAGATATGACACATCACTTTCAAGACTTCATTCACTCATCCAACATTGACTAGGTTTCATTTTGTTTCTCTGATTTTACAAAGTTTCAGGTACATTAGATGCTGAGAATACAAAGCAAATAAAATACAGATAGAGGTTTGCAAAGGGTGTAAATGCAGTACTTAAGAATGACTCCCAACCTATACTGAGGGGTGTGTGTATGTGTGTGTGTGTGTGTGTGTGTGTGTGTGAGAGAGAGAGAGAGAGCGAGAGAGAGAGAGAGAGAGAGAGAGAGAGAGAGAGAGAGAGAGAGAGATGGCTTCCTGGAAGAAGAAATGCAGGATCCAAGTCCTTAAGTTAAGGGCAAGCCAGAGTCGGCCTGACATCCATAATGTGAAGGAAATAACAGTTGAAAAAATATTCCATCTAATTCAGTCGGTCCACTCTGGTCTGGGATCATTTGCCCCTTGTTGGGCAGTGAAGGCTCCTTGCATTTCAGCATGAACAATAATATTTCAGCAGAACACTTTTAAAGTAATTCTTTAGCCTTAGCTTCTCAAGTGGGCATCACCTGGCCCATTTGGGATTAGTTTTTGAAGACACATAAAGTCTTTCAAATTCAGATAACTTGAGGGATTTTCATTACCAGAGCTAATTATTAGATGAAGGCCTACCACCCCAAATCAGATACTTCAAACATCTAAATTTCACAGACAACTATGAATGGGCAGCTGTAGATTCCTGGTTAGAGCTGATATAATCAAAAGTCCTGGATATCACTAAGGAATAAAGTGTACAAATTATTAAGACAGAAAAAACATGATCTTATGTTTATTTATATGTGGATGATATCTGCCTGTTATAATTTGTTCTCTTTTTCTGTCCATATGTCTCTTTATTTTGATTTTCCAGTTTGTGTTTTTCTGAATGTTCTTTTCTGAGATGTTTGAGGATATTAGGAGATTGATATCTGAACATTCATCCTAAGTGCTTTCACATTTCACACTTTTGCTGTGCGAATATCACGGAACAGTTGTCTATGTACAATTTTTGGGATATTAAATATTATTTTTAATTCTAGACTAAGTAGAATGGATACAAATTTTTATTGTTATGAAGTTTTTGTGTCTTTTTGCTTTGATAAGAGATTTATTGGATTGTATTTCACTAGGTTGCATGGTTAGTAATTCTGTATACTTTTATGCCTTTTCTGTAAGATACTCATATTCATGTCATATGTCAGCTAAGAACTAGAATTTTTGCCATTCTGTTTTTCATTTTCTAGGTTATGATCTTTCTCTGGTCCCATTTCTGACAGCTACACCTTCTCTCCTTTGCAATCACCAGTATAAACCCATAGCTCAAACATCATCAAGTAGGTACTCAGCAGTGGTCACTGACAAATGTCACAGAATGAAGAGAATCAGATTTGAAAGGCTCAGCTCTAAAAAGCAAACCAAGGTTCAGTCACTCATTTAAAACCTTCTGTGGCCCTGTGGCATTATCACAGACCATTCTATTTGATACTTTCACAACTTTCAACTATTTTAAATAGCAAACTTCTCTGTTCTTTCAGAACTTACTCTTGATTCTGTTTTTTTTTAATAAGTATGAATGTATTGGCATACATTGATAATGTAGGGTACAAAAGTCTTCACCAAATAGAAACAGAAGGGATAATGAAATAGTGTTGGGCTTTGGAGTTACCCAAGGACTTAGAGATCATCCTGTCCAACTTCTTATAAGCACCAGCCTGAAACAGTTCAGTGATTAGTCTGAGGTAATAGAATAGTTACTTTTTCCAGCTGGTTCCAGAATACAGACTTGCATTTTGCTCAGTGTTTATTCAGCGAAGTTTTAGTGCTTCTACATCAATGCATTCAATTTAACAAAAATGTATTAAGTAGGTTCTATGCACTAAGAATTGATAATACAGGAGTGTAAAACATAGCAGCTCAGCACATTTCCTCTCCTAGAGAACCGTAAAGGCTAGTCTTGGGGGCAGGTGGGCAAATGTATTATGCATATGCTGCCCAAGCCTATGATAGTTATCTCTAGCAATGAAGGCATTTTATTTATTTATTTATTTCCTGAATTTTGACGTGGCTTCACCATCTTCCCCAACATAGCTCTTCAGGCATCCACGATTTATCTTTGAGAATTGTCAAGTACATTGAAACCTATTTATCATCAAACACTAATAGTTTTCTTAAAGAATTAGCTTCTAGAAGACAAAATAATATAACAGTAGTACTAATAACAGATACATGTTGTAGGTTCTAAACACATAATTATTGAAGCAAAATTGTTTATACATGCATCATCTAACATCATCTCAGTGTGTTCTGAACTGTAGGATACGTGGCTTTCCATGATATCCACTGTTGTGAGTGCACCTCTGTAACTGATCAATGGTCTCACTCCCTCTCCCTAGTCTGTGGTTCTTGGCCTGCTTCCTGTTCTATTAAATCATGCATCACAAAAGACTTCAACTTTTGAGTTTTATCCTAGAATCATTCAAACAAACCACTCAGGCCTTATTTGCCTGATAGTTTCTTTTGGAAAATGCCTTATTGCCCTAGGTGACACAGTGAATGAGGGAAAAGGGGAATAATGAAGACTCTTCAGATTTAGACCTGTACCGTCACTGGGGTTTGAAATGAGAGAAAGGAGGAACTCAGGTGGGTTTGAAAACTATGAGTATGGAAGAATCTGTAGACAGAGACATGGACAAGTGGCGGTAGAGAATTAGGGATGTTTATAGTCCTTGCTGACTGTGTCAGTCCTCATGTATGCAATGGTATGTACATGGCATATAATAGTGTATATCTTGGAATTCAGTTACTATTTGTCCTCAGAGGGACCACAAAAAAGCTAAGTTCTCGGTACATGCCTTTTCCTAAATCTTTGGAAAAGGAGAGAAAGAGAGAGGCAGAAAGAATGGAAGCTTAGTGTGGGCTGCTGACAGGAAACCCATTTTGCAAAACTGCTTCTTCTTGAACGGCAGTTGAATCAACTCATTGTTATCAAGCTTTAAGTAAATGGGTTCTTGCAGTTGCCAAAATTGAATAGGAAATGCTTTAATTTTGTTCTGGCTGTGGTCCAACAACAAGAGAGACTTTTCAAGCGTGGAATTACAGAGCTGTGCTGAATGACTCCAAGTGAACTCTCTGTAGGTTAAGCTCTTCAGGAAGGGGTCATTGCTTGCTGATGGCAAGTTGGTGAAAGGGGTGGCTGAAAGCTTGGGAAATCTGGTGTTGGTAAGCAATACATGGACATGTTATCCTTGTCCCCTAGTACCAGATGAGAATGTGGGTCAACAGTAACTACTTTAATTAGTATGTAGAGAAAATTGTTCAAATGGAGAGTCACATTACCCTTTGCCAGAAGGCTTGTGATGGTTATTCTGTTGTTCGTAGTGGTGAAACTTTCAGATGTTGCTTATTCGATAATAATATTGGCTGGGATTCAAGGTCAGGAGACTCTCTTGAGAAGTAAATTTGAGGCAAGAGAATCTCTTAAAGGCAACTATTTTGCTGATCCACTTTTTTTTTTTCTCTGCACATTGATCAGGAATACTTTTTACCTTCACAAATCAAGTAAGACCTGAAGCAGATTTTACTTTTACAGTTACCTTTTGATTATTCAAAGGCTAGTTATCTAGTGTGTAAGTAAGAATTTTGACCAGAATTTCTAACCAGACTGGATGACTGGCCAGTTGTGGCAGCATTAATTGCATTTAGAAAAATTATACATGGGGGTAAGGAGGATGTCATGATTTCACAGAGGCAACACAGAACTTTTTACAGAATATACAGAATTTTATGCAGAATAGTTTAGTAGAGGTTCAAATGGAAGGGAAAGAGGAATCTGTTTTTTTCCTTTCATCTTTTCTTATTGGAACTTATTTAAAATTTCTGAGTGTTTCACTCTAAAAGCATGCATTCCGTATTTAAAAAGGAACTGGGTTGTGTGCTACATGCCACATAGTGGGTTTGTCACATTTGATATCTGAACTCTTCCTCAGATGGAATCACTTATATTTTACTTTAGGAGCCCCACTGCAGGACTCGCCTGGTCATACAGCTTTTATATTTTGCCATTTACTTTTATGCTATCCTGTTTTCTAGTGGACAGTCTGCTGCCAAAACCATTTCCAAATCAAGTTCTGAGTGTTGGATACTCAGGATGATGGAGCTCCATTTGGGGAAATTTACTATGAGTTTTATTGTGAGAAATGGATCTTCGCATGACTCTCCTGCTAAAGAGTCGGTGACTCACCAAAGAAGGAAGCAGAATTAAGATGGAGCATCTGTTTGACTCAGCAAATTCCTACTTTCAGGGGACCGTGGAATTTAAACAGTGTGATGCTGCAGGTTTTGCACATATCAAGTTCAGAGAAATGTGGAGTGGCTACAGGGTGCACTGGAGCTGGCTAGCAAACAAGGACTGTGTACACCTCTTCCTAACTCTCGGCTCAGTGACACATCATGTTGTAGCTTAATATAGATCGTGGTTGAAATATTTACCACAGGATTGGCAAAAGCTACGGATCATTTCCTACTTTTTGTTTTCTTCCTGGAAAGCCAGTTGTTAAACATTTACCAGCACACCAGTGGTCCAGTGTACCTAAAACATTAATTAAAAAAATTTTTTTTTTCTCTAGTACAGGGGTTGTCAAAATGTGGTCCTTGGATCAGTATCAGCATCACCTAGGAGCTTGTTAGAAATGCAAATTATCTGGCCCCACCCCTAGTGAATCACCTTCTTGGGGTGGGTCTCAGAATTCCCTTTTAACAAGCCCTCCCTCCTAGGTGAATTTGATGTATGCTAAAATATGATAACCACTGTTCTAAGAGCTGGATGATTGAGGGAGGAGAAACTATGTTCAATTAACTATATGATGACCATAATTGAATGATTAATTACTTCATACCTGTCTCATTGTACTTATTAAGCTTTCAGAGATACTTCCTCAACGGATTGCTAATTATAGCACCCACGGTGGGTGGTGGTGGGGGTGTGTCAAAACTATCACTTCCAGGGTTCATAGCAGATAGAAACACACCATTCATCATGCAGTGTTCACTTTCTTCATTTGAAGGCACTGCCAAAGGGCAAGTGATATCAGTAAATATGATAACAGAACTACTATATTTTTAGCTGGGCTAAGAGTCAGAATCCCCTACAGGGTTTGCTAAACTATAGATTGCTGGGCCCCAGGCCTAGAGTTTCCCATTCCTTGGGTCTGACTGGGGCCTGAGAATTTGCATTTCTTAACAAGTTCCCAGGTGATGATCATGCTGCTGGTCCAGGCGCCACTCTTGGAAACACTGCTCTAGAACATCTTTTGAATTATCTGCTTTGATATGAGTTCTGATTCTCATCTTTTGTTCTCTCTTATTACATTTAGCTTGACTGTAATTTTTCCTGAAGGAGGGTACAGGTTACGTCATATGGGGCATGATTTTTAATGTGCAGGAACCTGCTGAGCCCTTCATTTACTGTCAAGAAATTATTCAGAATCATAATGCACTTTGTCATTTGTCTTCCTTGTCTTACTAAGATTTTACAGGCTTAGTACTTTGCTATTGTGTCAGATGAAACTCAGCTGCTTACTCACTGCGGTGCCTATGGCCTTATGACTCACACCTTTAACTGCCGTCAGATCAATCACCAGGTTGAACAGGGTGTTTCCCCTTTTCTTTGAATAGAATTTACTTATTTTCTTTGAATAGGATAACTTAATGCACCTGAGTTGCATCCTTGTCTTATTGTTCTCTCCACAACAGAATAAGAGCTCTTTCTAGTACACAAAGAGCACAGTTTAAAGTATTTAGTGGTTTGAACTGTGGTCTAGGGTGAAAAGATTTAAAAGATTTTCACGAGGGCTCTAGCAGGCCTTGCATGCCTTACTGTTGAGCTCAATCGGGAAATCTACAACTTTTTTCATGAATGCTTAGAATGAAGCATTTGAATATGAGTGGTTCATGCTGCTATTTGTTCCATTTCTTAAAGTCACATCTTCAAATAACTTGTGTTCTCCGCTAAACTGGAGTGCAAAGATTTTAGATTAAGACCACTCAGTGACTCAATAGTTGTGTAACCTTGGGTAGGTCACTGAATTTGCTGTATCTCACTTTTCTCATCTATAAAATGAAAATGATGGCATCTATACTGTTTATTTCATATAACTATTGTGAGGATCACAATGACATCTATGAAAATATTTTGTCCATTCTAAAATCCTGTGTAACTGTGAAGTATTATTGTTAATGCCCCTTGTAATACTCAGCACAGTCAGGATACAGAGCGGACCCTTAGGACATAATATCTTGCGTGTGTGTGTGTGTGTGTGTGTGTGTGTGTGTGGCAGGGTGTCTTCTATAGATCTGTAAAAGCCAACACTCAAAACAGCATCTGATTATCTACTTAATAACTAACCTGACTATGGTATGTGAGTACACATAATAGGTACAAAAGCTGGCTATTAGCTGGACTGTAGAAGGCAGGAAAAGTTGGGGATTGGCTGCAGCCCTTAAAACCCGTATTGGCATTCTCTATCTAGGAACCAGGGAGACATACCATGGAGCTGAGTCTGTCATTGAAAGAACAAGGGAACAATACACCCTCTTGGTGGTCTTTAATAAGGTGCCTTCCCAATGACATTTTGGTTGGACAACTAGGCTGTTTTTCTTGATGGTAAAGGCCTACTTATTGGGACAAAAGGCAGGATGGGTAAAAGCTTCTTAGGTATTCAAAATACAAAAATAGCAAGCTGGTATGTGTGTGTGTGTTTACGATATTTGAAACAGGATTCGTGAAATCCTATTAGTTCATCTTGAGAAAACACATGGAAGGGGAGCCTTTCTCTCCCTGTTGGGCTCTCATGGTGTTCAGAAAATTGGATATGTAGTTCACTTGAGATTTCGTAGTACAGTACTGAAATTCATCTCAGTCATGCATTTGACAGTTACCTACACTATCCAAATGAAATCACATAAAAGTGTTGGAGCAAGTGTCTAGGGACACACTACTTCAATACGTATTAGCTTGTTGATGGTGAGTAAATCAATGAACTCTTCTGAAACTTAGTTTCCTGATCTACAAAACAGAAATAATGAGCCCTGACTTGTTTACTTTCTCTGAGTTTCAGATGAAATAATGTACATAAAATGTCAACTAAAAAACATCCTAGAAACGTAATATTTTGTTTTTAAATGCTTATTCTATAAGGATTTGCATGTATTCAATGCAATTGTGTTTATTATAGAGTTATAAACAAGATAGAAAAATGTGGATTGGATGAAAAAATCTTTAGGTGGATTCAATGCTGACTGAACAGTCCCATGCAGTAGGCCTTGATTCATGCATTAAGCCTCCTGGCAGACCGGCTAGCAGCAGCTCTGCCCTCCCTATTCAGTGTCCTCAGTGTGACCTGAATGAAGACACACAAGTCATGCTCTTTAGATTCTTCAATGATTCAGACCTCAGAGGACTACCTAGCAACATAAATGGCAGATCCAAAATTCAATTTGATCTTAAAAGGCAGAAACAATGATCTGAAAGCACCAAGAAAAAATATAACATGGATATAAATAAAACTCTTCTTTTAGAGTAAAAATAATCTATCACACAAATTCAGGAAGGGGGTGAACTGCCTTGGAGGAAGTTGATATGAGACCATCTGGGGTTTTTAGGTGTCTACAAGCTCAAATAGAATGTGATGCATTTGCTTTGAAGAAAAAAAAATTCTGAATAGAAAAATATGGCTGCTTCCTACAGTGATCTAGTGCTCAGAAATCTAGCTACTGAGTCAGGGAATTAGAGCTCTCATCTGCACTCTGCCAATGTCTCACAGTGTGACCTTACTAGGGTCATTTAATGTCTCTTAGCTTCAGTTTTTCTGACCTTTAAAATGAGAAGTTTAGGCTGAGTTATTTCTGAGATTGCTGCTAGCTAGAAGAATCTGTGACTTTGAGTTGGGTCATCAAAAACCTTTTCTTCCTTTTTTTTTTTGAAAATTGATATATCCTCAACTAGTAGGAAGACAAATTAATTGTAGTAGAATAATTGAGAACTAAAATTATAACATGTGTATATCTTTTTATTTTCCCAGTGATTGTGGCATTTAATTTAATTTTATTAGCTTAGCCAATGACCTCCTCAAAAACAATATATTTTTCAACTTATTTTTCTGAACTGGTGCCTTAAGAACTTTTTCTGGAACTTAAAATTTTCCTGTAACTTTCAGGTACAAATCCCAGCAGGGTCCAGCTGGCTCACTTTCCTTCTAAGACAGATAAATTGAGCTGTATGTGCTTTCACAGTGCATGATCTTAGATATCTACATGAGACTTTCAAAAATTAAGGCCCTGTCTACTGCTTATAGACACATACAGGTTCTCGGACCTCTCTTTGTAAGAATAACAATTTCATCAAAACTATAGAGTCATTTTTTTTTCTGCCAAAATGAGTGTAGTTTCTTTGTAACTTATAGAAACATTATGTATTTGATATGAACTTTAATTGAGCAGTGAATTACTTAGTGATTTGCAGTGCCTCTGGGTTTTAGAATGTGCTGGGTTTTTCAGGATGAATGGCTATGTACATAGGTATTTCGTTCAGTGTTTTAGAGCACCTGACCAAATTCATTCCTTTCCTTATGTTATTTGTTCATACAGGATTTGCTTTCTATTCCATACAATTGAATTTCTTATCTTCTTTTATCTACTTGCCTTATCCTCATTAGTTTTTGAAAGCTTGAAGTGTGCCTTAACAAATTGAATGAATTAATCAGAATATCTCATCCCTGAAGATATCAGATAAAAGAGAATTCATCATATTAAAGACATTGTGCTAGAAAAATAGTAGATTGTTTTCATGCTTCTTTCCCTTCTTCCCTCTTTCCCCTTCCTCTATCCTCTGCTTTCCTCCATCTCATGCTCCTTCCCTTTTTTCTTTTGTTTCTTCTCTACACAACTGTTTATTGAATTACTATTGTGCGCTAGGTAGGCTGAGGATTTACTATCTAGTAAAATATCTGCTGCCTTCACAGTGCTTATAGTCTAGGAGAGGAATCAAACCAGTAAACAACTGAAGTACCGACTGGTAGAGAGACAGCTCAGTAATGAAAGCCAGAGAAAGCATCCCAGAAAAGATTTCAAACTTGAGAGCTGAGGGTGGATTAAGAGTTAGTGGAGCGAAAGCTTGGATTGGGCATAGGAAATGTTCTAGACAGAGAGCAAGCATATGGTAAAGTCTTGAGATGGGAAAAAGCATAGCACAATTAAGAAATTTTAAAAGTCAGAACGAATGAAGCCTGGCACACAAGGGAAGATGGGCGGGAAATGGGATTGAAGGAGCACAAGCTTACAAAGGCCTCATGGCTTATGGGTCCAGAGAGCATTAGGGAATCACTGGAGAGTTTAAAGAAAGAAAATAACATGATCAGGTTTTCATTTTTAAAAGACCATTGTTTTTCCTGCAGGTTAGAGACCTATCTGGAAGGACATAAGATTGATTATTGTAGTAGTCCAGGTGAAAGAGGATGATGATGATGCATTGGATCAGGGGAGTATTGGAGAGGCTATTTAATGGGAGTAAAGCTTTGGAATCATTCTTTGTTTCAATTTCAGGTAACTGTCTTTAAAGCTGTCATTTAAAAAACAGATGAAACAAAAATTCTTTTTTTTTTTCCTTTTTTTTTTTTTTTTTTTGAGACGGAGTCTCGCTCTGTCGCCCAGGCTGGAGTGCAGTGGCTGGATCTCAGCTCACTGCAAGCTCCGCTTCCCGGGTTTACGCCATTCTCCTGCCTCAGCCTCCCGAGTAGCTGGGACTACAGGCGCCCGCCACCTCGCCCGGCTAGTTTTTTGTATTTTTAGTAGAGACGGGGTTTCACCATGTTAGCCAGGATGGTCTCGATCTCCTGACCTTGTGATCCGCCCGTCTCGCCCTCCCAAAGTGCTGGGATTACAGGCTTGAGCCACCGCGCCCGGCCGTTTTTTTTTTTTTTCCTTTTTTATGACTGTTTGAGGACATAAAGGTTGCTTAAAGAAGAAATTAGTTGGCCGGGCGCGGTGGCTCATGCCTGTAATCCCAGCACTTTGGGAGGCCGAGGCGGGTGGATCACGAGGTCAGGAGTTCGAGACCATCCAGGCTAACACGGTGAAACCCTGTCTCTACTAAAAATACAAAAAATTAGCTGGGCGTGGTGGCAGGTGCCTGTAGTTCCAGCTACTCGGGAGGTTGAAGCAGGAGAATTGTGTGAACTCGGGAGGCGGAGCTTGCAGTGAGCTGAGACCATGCCACTGCACTTCAGCCTGGGCGACAGAGCAAGATTCCGTCTCAAAAAAAAAAAAAAAAAAAAAAGTCATTGGTAGTTGTGAGGGATTGAGATGTTCAGAATAGATTTCTAGATGCTGCTGCATTGGTTTAAGCTGAAGAAGGAGCGTGAGTAGAGGCAGAGTGGGAGCTCTGAATTTAAACCCCCATTTTGCTACTAATGAGCTCTGGGACTACAGGTAAATAACTTAACCTCTGTTGGTACTTCTTTCAATTCTAATCTTCCATGGTTCTATAGGTGCTCCCATAAGAAAACTGTAGGAAAGAAAAACCTCCAGATATTTGTTTGCATTTAAAATATCTTAATACTGTTTTAATCCTTATTGGTCTACATACTGAAATTCTAGATTCAACAAGTGAGAAGCTTTGCTAACAGTATCGTAAATCAGAAACTACAAAAGTATTAATCTTGTATTAGAAATCAGGCTGTTTTTCTATCTTGCATACCCGCTTATAGACATGAGAGATTTTGAGGTCTGTGAAATAATGAGCCAGAGAAACTTAACTTTTGAGAATGGAAATCTTTAGTGGTGAGAAATAAGGTTGATGTATGGAGTGGTTTCCAAACTTGGGTCCGCTACTGGTGCCCATTTGGTCATATAAAAATCCCCTGTGGGAGGGTGCCTGTCGTCCCAGCTACTTGGGAGACTGAGGCAGGAGAATGGTGTGAATCTGGGAGGCAGAGCTTTCAGTGAGCCGAGATCGCGCCACTGCACTCCAGCCTATCGGACAGAGCGAGTCTCAAAAAAAAAAAAAAAAAAAAAAAAAATCCGCTGTGGTAGCTTAGTACAGATACACCTCCCTGGTCTATCCTCATAGTTTCTGATCAGTGGGTGGTGGTGTAAGGCTAATAGGAATCGGTGCTGTAGTCTAAGGCAGTGTTTTCCAAAGTGTGGTTCATGAAATTGCACTAGTCTTTTATTTATTTATTTATTTTTTCAAAATGTTAATTGAAAAAGTGTTGAGAGGTAAAATATATTTGAAAAACACTGTATAATATAATGTCTTTTTTTTTCTTTTTCTTTCTTTTTTTTTTTTTGAGACAAAGTCTCACTCCATCACCCAGGCTGAAGTGCAGTGGTGTGACCTTGGTTCCCTGCAACCTCTGCCTCTTGGGTTCAAGCAATTCTTGTGCCTCAGCCTCTCCAGTAGCTGGGATTACAGGTGTGTGCCACAACGCCCGGCTAATTTTTGTACTTTTAGTAGAGACAGATGGGGTTTTGCCGTGTTGGTCAGGCTGGTCTCACTCCTGACCTCAAGTGATCCACCCACCTCAGCCTCCCAAAGTGTTGGCATCACAGGATGAGCCACCACACCCAGCCTATAATGTCTTTTATAGATCAATGTATTAGCATTTTAGAAATTCTGAGATATGCTGCATGAAAGAAAGAGTTAAACTTTATTCCTGTGTTCCTCTGACTCATTTGGCCCTCAACCGCTTTTACTGGAATATCTATTAACAGCCCTTAGAACTGGCATTCCATAAAGGGAGTTTACAAGGTGTTGTACCAGAGTCGTTTTTTCTAGTTTTTGATGTGGAGTGGCCCAAGGATATCCATCCTTTATTGTTTAAGCAAAGACACGCCTTTGTGGAATTACTGAGGGAACATAGATAAATACTTTGGCTGCAAAATAGGCAGGTTTATTTTGTCAACAAGCTACCCTGCTGTCATATGGGTTGTCTGTATTGCATTACATGCCTCTTCATATTTACTCTATGTGAATGGCACCTCCATACAGCTATGCAGTTACAGTACACAATCTGGCAAGCCCTCTGTGGCTCTGTCTGACCTGTATGGGGGCTGACCGTGTAACTCTGGTTTCTCTAGAATCAGAAATCAAGCTTGTGAATTATCTTGCCCAGATTATGACTCTCCAAATGATAGGTCCCTAGTAATTTGTCTTGAATAGTGCAGTACAAAATGCTTGGGTTTTAATAAAATGATGAAGCTGTTTCCATAAACAATGCACTAACACTTAAGTGTTTTGAAATCAGTGTATCTTTATTTGCTGTCCTCAGAAGAAGCTGATATTCATTATTAGATACACCATTGGCCAAAATGTGATTCCTTCATCATTTACCAACAATTTCTTAATAATCACGTGACAAGCAGCATACTGGGCACTGGGGAAACAAAGGAAAAAAGAATGGTTTCTGCTTTTCAAATAGAGCAGTTTAAGGGAAATTGCCATGTACACAGATGGTTATAATACATTGTGGTAATAGTTACCATGGAGGTAAATGCAAGGGGCAATTGGAGCATAAAGAATAAAGTACTTAAGTTGGCCTAGGGGAATTAGGAAAGATTTCACAGAAGAAACTAGTTTGGTTTAGTCTGACTTCTGATTTTTCTTCTGAAACCCTGTGCTGACTCTGCTATTCAATTACCAGGAGATAGTTTAGATTTTGCTGCCTTGCATATGCTCATGTGCTTTTCCAAAATAAATTGTGTTTATGTAATAATTTTTACCTTTTCTCCTCACTCATCATTTCCATCTTGATATTACTTTGAATTATACCCCCCACAATAGTGTTAGTTTCAGCTGAGTGTTCACATTTCTGGTACAAGCTAATAGAATTTTTCATTTGCTTTTGGTTTGCAGATGTTGAACACATGGCTCTTAAGCATGGCATTATTCTTACAAGGATGACAGGCTTCAAACATTTTGATTAGTACCTCAATTTTACCCACTTCTCCATTTTGAAGTGAGCCTGTGTTTTAAATCGTCTCAGTTTCATCTCTTACAAAGCTCTAGTATTCAGAAAGGCAATTTTTTTTCTCCACTTTTATATCTACCAAGTTACGGTGAGGCTTTTAGAAAGGTTTGATAGCTTTTACTTTCAGAAATGGAATATTTTACTTAATTTTTCAAAGAGCTCAAAGAAATACACCTGTATTGGGAATAAATACACATTGCCTGTTTGCCATATCTTGCATCCATATAGCATTTTGTAGTTTGTATTTTATCTGCATCATTTTTATGTAACTCTCACAATGCCATTTGAAATATGAGGAAACTGGATCTTAGTGAGGTTTAGTGAGTTATTCCAGATAACGTAACTAGTCATGTTTGAGTCAGTGACAGAACCAGGACTCACACAGACTCTGGTTTCCAATTATGAGATTTTTTTCCACTATATTGTATAGCAGGACATTATTGCTATGTGCTAGGTATAAAGGGAAGCTGAAGATGAAGAAGTAGAGTGTTTGGTAAGGCAAATTCAGAAATTGAAAGTATCGTTGTTAATGATTTGAGTGGAAGAGACCGTGCAGGGCATGAGAGAAAGCAAGTAAGTTAATAAACATGTTGAATATGGTAGGCAAGTATGGTAAAGGAGGGTAAGAAGTTGGAGCTGATTTGGTGTTTGATGAAGCAGCACTATAGCCAACAGGATAAGTTAAAAGGAGTAAAAATTGCAAAAGGACACAAGTCAGCAGTGGAGGAAAAGAAAGGGGGCTACTGAATGGGGGATGGACATGGATAGGAAGTTGGCCAAGGAGACTGAGACTAGTAGATAGCCTGCAGCTGGGGCCTGTGCTGCCTTCATTCTGAGTTTGCGGTGTCTTAAACGCACCAATTCTCCATAGCCAAAGTTGATGCTGCAGGTGCCGGTCAAGGAGAAATGTTCAGTAAAGATATAGTCAATTTTTGAAAAATCATAAGTAACTTGGTACAGTACAGCCACACAGGTCATGTCACTGTCTCCAGATGAAAGAGCCAGGCTGGAGGCTGCGAGGGGGACAGTAATTGGAGAGTGGTTGAAGGGTTTAGGTTAAGTTTATTTAGGATTCCGTGAAAAGCCAGATAAAATGACTGCTCCATGACATATAATTGGCATTATACCGTAAGCCCATAGCAGTGATCTAATGTGTTCACTTTCTAAAACTGCAATCACTTTGAAGTCACCAGGATACAATCCTAGTGAGAGAGAGTTTTTCAGTTTTTAGCAGATTAATGAGCTAAAATATATATCTCAAACTACTTAAAATGAGAGAATACTCATACTATTTCTCAAGTACTCGTGTAATAGTTCAAAAATTAAAATTCTTTGGAGCTTACTTTTGGCTTAAACCTCAGAAAATAATATAAATCTCCATTATCTTTCAGTATTTATAATAAATAAATGTATAAAAATAATAAATTAGAAAACAAACATTCCAGGATGGGCAACATGGCAAACCCCCATCCCTATTAAAATACACAAATTAGCCAGATGTGATGTGAGCGATGGGGGCTGAAGTGAGAGGGTCACTTGGGCTTGGGAGGTTGAGGCTGCAGTGAACTGTGATACGACCACTGCACTCTAGCCTGGGCGACAGGGCAAGACCCTATCACAAACAAACAAACCAAACATTCAATGACATAGACATGTTTAGCAGTTTTATTGCTCTATCACTGATACAGGATAAATTGCACATACTAAATGGGTACAGTTTTGGTAAGATTGACATATGTCTATCAAAAAGAACTGACAACACCGTCAAGAAACCTATTGAGCATCCCTAAATTTTCCTAGTGCCCTTTTGTAATCCCTTCCTTTTGAAGGAACAAATGAAAATTCCTTTCATTCCTTCCCTAAAAATCCATTCTAAATGACACTTGGATAAGAAGGAATTAGGTTGATCACTGTATGCAATTTTATATATACATGTTGAACTAAAAAACTAGACAGTAGGAATTCAGAGAAGGAAGATTTCAGGAGAATGCAGGAGTGTTTTGAAACAATTCTTAGGGCCTGAGGAGCTTGAATTCGATCTGAAACAGGCAGAATGAGTTGGGAGAACATTTTGGCTTTGGGATAAGGGATGACAAAGGGAAGCCAGAAATGAGGGCTCCACAATCCTGGGACAGTGAGATGATTTCTTTGACCCAAACAGAGGCAGTATACTGATGACTTATAGAAAATAGAGTTTGGCTAGCTTGTGGAAGATCTTAAATGAGGCTAAGTGTAGATTTAAGATAAAAAGGAACAATTGAAGACTTTTGTTTTTAACTATGGAAAGTGATCTAATTCATTCATTTATTCTTGCATTCAAAAGGCCAGGTGCGGTGGCTCACACCTTTAATCTCAGCACTTTGGGAGGCTAAGGCAGGTAGATCATTTGAGGTCAGAAGTTCGAGACCAGCGTGGCCAACATAAAGCAAAACTCTGTCTCTACTACAAATACCAAAATTAGCCAAGTGTGGTGGCACACAGCTATAATCCCAGCTACTTGGGAGGCTGAGGCAGGAGAATCGCTTGAACCTGGGAGGAGGAGGTTGCAGTGAGCTGAGATTGTGCCACTGCACTCCAGTCTGGGCAACAGAGCAAGACTCCATCTCAAAACAAACAAACAAACAAAACATATATACACACACACACATTTTTATTTATATAAATATACATTGTTATTTATATACATATATATTTTAAAATATATATGTATTTTAAAAATATATATACTGTTTGACACTCTATGTCAAGCATTTTCTAAGTGCTTATGAATGTGCTTTTAATATGTGGCCATTTGTAAGGGTACACTCTGGCTTGTGTGTGTGTGTGTGTGTGTGTAATTTGTTCTTCTAAATAATTTTTACTTGGAAAATTTTAGATTTACAGAAAAGTTACAAGAATCTTACAAAGAGTTCTTGTATACCTTTCACTCAGTTTCCCCCATTGTTAACATCTTATATAACTATGGTACATTTGTTGAAATTAAGAAACTGGCATTAGCACATTAATGTTAACCAAACTCCAGACTTAATTTGGATTTTCTTAGTCTTTACCTAACGCCCTTTTTCTGTCCCAGGATCCCATTATGGGATTTAGTCACCATGCCTCCTTAGGTTCTTTAGACTGTGATGGTTTCTCAGGCTGTCCTTGTTTTTGATGACTTTGATGGTTTTGAAGAGTACTGGTTAGATATTTTATAGAATGTCTTTCAATTTGGGTTTGTCTGATGTTTCCCACATACTGTCTGCTTTTGAAGAAACAAATGGAAGTTCCATCCACAATTTAAAAGACGAGGTCACTTTATTAGTTTTATGTTTGGATTATATAGATCTTTAATCTTTTCTGAACAGTAAGCCTCATGTTGCCCTCAAATCATGTTCAATGTATCTATTTCCTTACCTATTCATTTTGGGTATCATACTTAACCATTTCAGCCTACCAGGGTTTCCTGTAAAGAAGTGCTTTCTCTTAAATGAGTGGAGATTTGAATGACTGATTCCAGGAAATTCTTCTGAGATAGTCATCATTCAGTAACCGGTATAATTATAGCTTCAATAACCGAGGCTAAAATGCTTAGCTGTATTCCAGTCCATGATTGAATCAGCACATGGCTTTGCTTGAATGTTTTATAAGTTTCTAGCTGCTATATCACAGATTAGTGCACTGGAATGACAAAGTACAGTGTTGGCCAACACAGGTCACTGTGCCATTTTCTTACATACTCTCAAACCCTGTGATGAATTGAAACACCTAAAGTTGAGCAAAGACATGCTAAGTAAAACCCCATACATAGTTTCTTTACATGACATTTCTTAATCTTTAAGAAATGGACTCTGGCCCATTCTCTAGAAAAAAAAAAAAAAAAGAAAAAAAGAGTATGGCATATTTATAGGGTTATTCTTTCTTTGGGACAAACGAAAGAACATTCACATTTTTTCCTTTCTTTTCCCTTTCTATCTGTTACATAAATTTGAATTCAATCTGAGCTTTAAGACCCTTGGAGGGAATATGGTAACTTTCCAATATTTTACCCGTGGCTAGTGTATGCTTAGGTTTGATTCTGGCCCCTCTGGTTCTTAGCAGTGTGTCACTGAGTCTGTCAGTTAGCCTCTCCTAAGCCTTGCTATTTTGATCCATAAATTTAGGTAATAATATCTACCTCCTAAATTCAATTTGAGAATCAGTTGGGATAAAGCATATAAAGTGCCCAGCGCAGTGTCTAGCACAAAACTCACTCAATAAACATTAACTATTCTTATTACTGTTATTCTTAATACTTAGTATGATAAACTAATTAAGAAAAAACTGGATGCATTGGCCACGATTCTAATAACAGCAGCTGATGTTTCTGACTCTCCTCACTGCCTTGCATCCTGCTCAGACATTCCTATGCTCAGTGTCTCTCTGCTCCAGCCTCCAGCTGCCTGACCACTAGCCCATCACAACTCTACATTCATCTTCCTTGTAGAAGAAGAATGGCTGCTTCCACAGTTAGTAAATAGGAAATAGTTTAAGAAATTTTTTAAGTCATATAAAACATCTGTTTGAGTTAGCAAATTAATAACAAAAGGATTTTGCATTCAGAATTTTGTCTTGGTGATGACATGGAATTTGTGAACAAATAAAATTTTAAAGAATTTCAGGTTTTGTTTTACTTTTTAAAGAAACCTGCTGGAGTTAGTGTCTACCATTGGCATTCTCTCAGAGTCACTGCTCAGTTCTCACCACCAGCTAGGAATGTGGACAAGCTGTTAATACATGGATTTTCCAGACCCCTAAACACAGTTCTGCATTAGTTGGAGGCCCTGAGAGACTGGTCTGGGACTGCACTACTACCAGAATTGTTGCAGGCCCCCTGCCAGGACTCACAAATCCCAGCCTTGCAGGGTGGTAATTGTAGTTGTCTTCTCAGTATGCCATACCCGTAGAGCCTTTCTTGTTCTGTCTGTTTCTTTGTCAATTAAAAAACATAGCTTTCTCTGTGCCAGCCTGTGGATCAGATGCTTCAGAGCAGCAGGAAGAAAATAATCTCACACCTACAAAAATGTAAAGGTTCCTTACTTACTGAATCAATCAGCGGGGCCTGCTCTGCCCAGCCAAAGTAGCAGTTTCTTTCCTGGCTGGTCTTACTAGCAGAGGGATAGTTCAAGAATTCTTATCCATTCTTTAATGGGATCTGTGCCCTCCGGTTAAAAATAGTGAAGACTGATAATAGTCTACTATTGAAAGCATTTAACTACAGGTTACTGGAAGTGTCACCAGAACTTTATTTCACATAGCATTGCAGAATTCTAGGACACATAAGTGGTATAACAGTTTCAGAAAGCTCATAATATATACAGGAGAATGGATGTGTTTCATTAATTGTACTTGTAAATATTGGCAATTAGTGGGTTTCCAAAGAAAAAAGTATCCAGGAAATTAGGAATAGTAGTTAGTCACAACTCCTGTGCCAACCCTGATTGATCAATAGTGGCTTCCTGGGACACTGTGATGAGGATTCTGAAGGCCCGTTCTAACTCCAGTTAAAAATGCCATGATTGATTAATGATGCTCGCCATGGACGTGGAACAAGGAGATGACATCTTGTATATTAAATGTTTGTCATCTGTAGAATAATCACCATTTATGCTAGGCCAAAGCATGATGCTATGATTATTTATATTGCTAAAATATATAATATAAACATATTACATACTTTATATAATATATATTATATATTGACATATAAATATAAAAAACATAATATGCATAAATATTTATATATAATTTTATGTAACATAATTATATACTTTATATAATGTAAACAATAATATATTAATAATTATGTTGTTAATCACATAGTATGGAAAATTTAAACACTACACTTCAAAAAATATTCAGGACAAAATTTGAATTATTGAAACAAATACTCCACTCATTTATTTGTTCAGCCACAACGTGTTTAGCAACCTCTGTGTGCTCAGTGCTGTGGATCTAGAGCTAGATAAATTCTCGTGTCTGTCTTGAAGGTGCTTTGGTTGACTAGAGGAAATGCTGTGGAAACCATTGCAAAGACTTAATAAATACAATGATAAAAGTATGTACTGGCAGACTGAGTGTTCACAGAAAAGAAGAAGCAATTAACCCTGTATAAGTTCATGAGGAATCTTCAAAGGGGTGACAACATGGTGTCATTCCTGTCTCTAGAAATAATGCTAAATATTTAGGAATCATTTGCTCTTATGACACAAAACAACCCTGTTGAAAATGGATAGTGCTCTTTAGTATGTCATAAAGATCGGTGGGTTAGGAGGCTGTTGCTTTTCTATTACTGCAAATTGATTCCCCTGTGAATTTTCAGCTGTGGTGAACTCGTGAATACCTGGATTTCCTCAGTTTATATCTTTCCTACCACTTTTTTCACATCAACTCCTATTAAATTCCACTGCTTTGTTTTATATTGATCTCCATTGTCCAGACTCTTATACTCACTCAGATATTTATAGCCAGAATATGACAATAAAGACAAGGGACCTGCTGGCAAAGCATTATACATTTGGAAATAATTTGACATACCATACCTTGTATGGGCTTTTGAGTTTTCAAATTGGTTAAACTGTCAAATCTGTATCTTTCTTTGCTTTAAAATGTCGAGCATATCTAATTATAGGTTTTTTTCAAATATGTCATAATAGCAAAAGTTACAAGGAACCTATGTGCATAAATAGACCCAGATGTTTGTGTATTTTTGTCTATGGATATGAGTACACATATGTACACAGGTTTAAATTTGCTTCAGGTATGTCAGTAATTAACTCTCTCTAAGCAATCACATATGCTGTTAATATTTTAAAACATGTTGTAGTGGATGGAGCGGAACTAACAAGTTAATGATGATGGAACTGAGGCAAAATATAAAGGGGTGTTTTGTAAGAAAGACTAACACTTTTGTATATACCAAAGGGAGCTTTTGTCCAATATTTGAATTTTCATTTATAAGACTTAATATTTCTAGAAGACTTTTTGTATATAAATTAACCTTATTTTGGTCATAATTAGAGGTTATAAACTAGTTTTATAAATTTTAACCACAGATTGTGATTTTTTTTTTCTGATTGTAGAAGTAATTTAAAAATTTGAAACAGAAAACTATACCATAGAAAGCAGAAACCACTTACAATCCTGTCACCAATATGGCAACTAACATGGACACTTTTTTTTTTTCCACTTTCTTTTTGGAGTATGTTAGCACATACTTTTCTCTCAGTCATTTCAGCCATTCAACAAATATTTATTAAGCACCTCATAATGTCCATGACATATGTACATATCTGTGTATGTGTGCATGCTTGTCATTTATTTTTACTTGAGCTGTAATTCATATACCATAAAATTCATCACATTAAATTGAATAATTCAGTAGTTTTTAATACATTCACAAAATTGTGCAGCTATGATCATTATCTAATACTAGTATATTTTCATCACCTCAAAAAGAAACCCTCTAATCATTACCAGTCACTTCAATTTCTTCCCCTCGAATCCACTTTCTGTACTTTATAGGTTTGCCTATTCTGGGCATTTCTATAAATAGAAAATGTAGCTTTTGTGAGCAGCTTCTTTCATTTAGCATAATGTTTTCAAGGTTTATCCATGATGTGTAGCAGAAATCATTATTTCATTCCATTTTTATGACTGAATAATATTGTATGAATATGCTATAATTTTTAATTCACTCATCAGTTAAAGACATTCAAGTTGTTTCCACATTTTTTTTTTTGCTATTATCACTAATTCTGCTATGAACATTTATGTACAAGTTTTTGTATGAACTCATTTTCAGTTCTCTTTGGTACATACCTAGGAATAGAATTGCTGGATGAGCTGGTAACTATATGAATAACATTTTCAGGAATTGCCAGACTGTTTTCCCCAGTGGCTGCACAATTTTACATTCCCATCAGTGACGTGCAAGGGTTCCCATTTTCCACATCCTGGCCAACCCTTGTTATTTCTGTGTTTTAAATTATAGCCATCTTAGTGGTTTGTGAAATGACATGTCATTGTGGTTTTGATTTGCCTTTCTCTAATGACAATTGATACTGAGTATCTGTATTGACCATTAGTGTGTCTGGAAAAATGTTTATTCAAATCCTTTGCCTGTATTTTAATTGGGTTATTCTTTTAAATTGTTGAGTCATAATGTTGCTTTATATATTTACTAGACCTTTATCGGATATATGACTTGCAAATATTTTCTTCCATTTTGTGTGTTTTTTTCACTTTCTTGATTGAGTTCTTTGAAGCACATTCTGAAAGGTGCTTCATTTTGTTGAAGTCCAGTATATCTATTTATTTTTTGTTGCTCGTACTTTTGATGGCATACCTAAGAAACTATTGACTAATCCAAAGCCAAGAGATTTATACTTAATGTTTTCTTACAAGTATTTTATAGTTTCAGTAGTTACCTTTAGATCTTTGATTCATTTTAAGTTAGGTTTTGTATATAGGGTAAGATAGAGATCCAACATCATTCTTTTGCATGTGGATATCCAGTTGCTTCAGACACATTTGTTGAAAATAATATTATTAAACATTTGAATTATCTTGGTACTCTTCTAAAAATTGACCATAGATGTATGGGTTTATTTTTGGACTTCCAGTCTATTCTATTGATCTATTATGCCAATATCACTCCACACTCCATCTTTTTTTTTTGGCCAGAGTTTCCCACTGTTGCCCAGGCTGGAGTGCAATGGTGTGATCTCAGCTCATTGCAACATCTGCCTCCCTGGCTCAAGAGATTCTTATGCCTCAGCCTCCTGAGTAGATGAGATTACAGGCATGCACTACCATGCCTGGTTAATTTTTGTATTTTTAGTAGAGATGGGGTTTCGCCATGTTGACCAGGCTGTTCTCAAACTCCTGGCCTCAAGTGATCCACCCTCCTTGGTTTCCCAAAGTGCTGGGATTACAGGTGTGAGCCACCATGGCCAACCTAACTTTTTTCTAAGATTGTCTTGGGTGTTCTGGGTCGCTTGCTTTTCCATATGAATATTATGATCAACTTGTCAATTTCTGAAAGAAAAAAAACAACAACACAAAATGCAGCTGGAATTTTGAAAGGGATTGCATTAAATTTGTGACCAATTTAGGTATTGTTGCTATCATGACAATATTAATTATTCCTATCCATGCCCAGAATGTCTTTCCATTTATCTGAAACTTCTTTATGTTGTTTCACTGATGTTTTGTAGGCAGTATACAAGTCTTGAACTTCTTTTGTTAAATTTGTTTCTCATTTATTTTTTATGCTACTGTAAGTGGAATTTTAATTTCATATTCAGATTGTTCAAGTGTATAGATATAGAGTTGATTTTCAGATATTGATCTTACATCCTGCAACCTTGCAGAATTTATTATCATAAATAGTTTATCTGTATTCCTTAGGATTTCCTATATGCAAAATTATTTCATTTTAAAATAAAGATAACTTCAGTTATTTTCCAAAGTAGACTACTTTTATTTATTTTTCTTGTCTAATTACCCTAGTTAGAATTCTAGCACAATGTTAAATCAAAGTGATGAGAGTAGACATTCTTGTCAGGTTCCTGATCTTAAGGAAAGACTTTCAGTGTTCATCATTAAATATGTTCTCAGTTGTGAGGTTTTTGTAGATACTATTTATCAGATTGAGAAAGTACTCTTCTATTCCTGGACTGTTTTTTTCTTTTTTTTTTTTTTGGTTAATAATGAAAGAGTGTTGGATTATTTTCTGTGTCTATTGAGATGATCATGTGGTTTTGGTTCATTATTCTATTCATATAGTTTATTGGATTGATTGAGTTTCATATGTTGAAACAATCTTGCCTTCCTGGAATGAAATCCCACTTAGTCATATATATAAGCCTTTTGTATGTTGCTGGAAACAGTTTGCTAGTACTTTGTTGATCGTTTTTATACTTACATTTTAAAGGATGTTTGTCTGTAGTTTTCTTTTTGCATGATGTCTTTAGTTTTAGTGTCAATGTAATGTTGGCCTCATGAAATAAGTTGGAAGTGTTTTGTCCTCCTTTCTTTTTTGGAATTCTTTTGTGAAGAATTAGTATTAATTTTTTGAATATTTGGAAGAATTGAGCAGTAAATTTATCTGATCCTGAGATTTTCTTTGTCAGTAATTATTTATTTATTAATTCAATCTCTTCACTTTTTATAGCTTTATTCATTTTGCTATTGCTCCCTGAGTGTAGTTTCTAGGAATTGTCTGCTTCGTATAGGATACCTAATTTGTTGGCATGCAGTTGTTCATACTATTTCCTTATAATATTTAAAAATTTTCTCTTAAGTCAATAGTAATGTCCTTGCTTTCATTCCTGATTTTGATAATTTGAGAATTCTCTCTTTTTTGTTGTTGCTGGACAGTCTAAGTAGAAATTTGTCAATTTTGTTATCTTTTCAAAGGACCAATTTTTGCTTTTGCTGATTTTTATCTGTAGGTTTTGTATCCTCTATTATCATTTATTTATAGTTTAATTATTATTTTCTTGATTTGGGTTTAGTTTGCTCTTCTTTTGCTAACTTCTTTTTAAAAAAAATTTTGATGTGTTTTTTGTTTTATTTTATTTTATTTCAGTAGATTTTTGGGGAACAGGTGGTGTTTGGTTACATGAATAAGTTCTTTCGTGGTGATTTCTGAGATTTTGGTGCACCCATCACCAAAATACAGTATACACCAAAAGTGTATACTGTACCCTAAGGTAAGATGTTCTGCTATTGATATGAGATCTGATTTCTTTTTTAACATAAGCATTTATAGTCACAGCTGTCCCTTTAAGAGCTGCTTTAGGTGCATTCCATAAATTCTGGTGTGTTGTATTTTTGCTTTAATGTATCTTAAAATATTTTCTAATTTCTCTTGATATTTATTCTTGTCTCACGGCAATTTATGATTGTTTTAAATTTCCGCATATTTGTGAATTTCCCAATGTTTCTTCTGTTATGGATTTCTAATTTAATACCATCATAGATGGAGGACATACTTTATATTTTTTAAATCCTTCTAAATTAATTGAGGCTTTTTCGTTGCCTAACATATGGTTTATTCTGGAGAATGTTTCATGTGAATTTGGGAAGAATGTAAAATCTGCTGTTTTTAGGTGGAGTGTTCTATAAATGTCTCTTAGGTCTAGTTGGCTTATAGTGTTGTTTAAGTCTTCTATTTCCTTGTTTCTCTTCTGTTTAGTTGTTCTATTATTTATTAGAAGTGAGGTATTAAAGCCTCCAACTGGTATTGTTGAAATTTCTATTTGTTCTCTCAATACTGTCAGTTTTTCTTCATGTGTTCTGGGGCTCTGTTTGCACAGTATTTCTTTTTCTATCCTTTTACATTCAGTCTGTTGGCATCTTTGAGTGTAAATGCCTCTTTTATAAACAGCATGTTGTATTATTTAAAAAATCCATTAGATCAACTTCTGCCTTTTAATTGGAGTGTTTAACCCATTTACATTTAATGTGAATACTGATAAGGCAGAATATATGTCTGCCAATTTGATATTTGTTTTCTATGTCTTACATATTTTCTGCTCCTCCATTCCTCCATTTTACTTTGCTTTTTTGTATTAAATATGTATTTTCTAGTGTACTGTTGTAATTTTCTTTTACTGTATTTTCAGAGTTATGTTTATGGTGGTTGCCTTGGAAATTACAATTAACACATTAAATTATAGAAATTTAATTCAAATTAATAGCAACTTAATTATAATACAGCACAAAACTTTGTTCCTCTATAGATTCATTTTCCCCTAGTCCTTTTTACACATCCATCAACACAGATTGGTAGTTATCACTTTATGTACTCTTTTTAAAACACTAAGAAAATTAGTTACAAACAAAGATATAGCTCTACTGTGTATTATATTTACTTATGTAGTTAACTTTTATTGGTGCACTTTATTTCTTCATCTGAATTCAAGTTACTGTCTAATATCCTTTTATTTTCATCTGGAAATTGCCCCTTGGTATTTGCTATAGGGCTAGCAACCAATTGTCTCACTTTTTCTTTACCTGAGAATGTCATTTCTGCTTCATTTTTTGAATGATAGTTTTGCCACATTTAGATTATGTGGCAATTTTTAAATTAATTTTAGCAGTTTAAATATATTATTAACAAACTTTCATTTACAAGCTTTTTGGATTGCCTTTTTTTTTCCCCCTAAATTTTATTTACCACCTCAATCAACAAAGATGGTATACCCAGGGGAAGATACTGTTCACATGGGCTGACATTTCAAATCATGTCAAATAAAGAGAACTTGGAAAGATAAGTCTTCCCAAGAACCACCAGACAAGTCAAACAATAATAGTTCTCGAGGAATGGGGCTTTGAGGGAACTTTAGTCCCATCCTTCCCCTTCGGTGGCTGCCAGGCTACTTATTCTCACCATGGAAGTGAGTTGTTTGTTTTCAAGGCCACCACGGAACGGGATGAAGAGAGGCGATGGGAATAGGAAAAGTTCATGTACCACAAAATTTGCTGTTCTTACTGAAATTCAACTGTTTTTCTAGAACACAGACTCCCCAGATTTTGATGCAAGTCTTTTATTAATTTCTAGAGTTTTGAAAAAGTTGATTATGACTATTTTGCTGTGTTTTATGAAGAGAAGATTCTTGGAGGTTCTTATTCTACCATTTTAAAGGTTTTCATCATTTTGTTTTTGTATATAAAATATTAATTTGGGTGAAAGTTTAAAAAATGTTGGCGAATATGGTAAAACCCCGTCTCTACTAAAAATACAAAAATTAGCCCGGCATGGTGGCAGGCACCTGTAGTCCCAGCTACTCTGGAGGCTGAGGCAGGAGAATCGCTTGAACCCAGGAGGCAGAGGTTGCAGCGAGCCAAGATCGTGCCACTGCACTCCATCCTGGAGGACAGACCGAGACTCTGTCTCAAAAAAAAAAAAAAAAAGTATTTATTGGCATCTACATGTATTTATGATAATTTTGTACTTTTTTCTATTGGGCTATTTCTTTCCTATTGGTTGTGTTAAAGAATACTAAACTATATGTTACAGAAGTTCAAATATTTGCTTCAGATTTTCATTTATCTTTAAGCTTTATTTATTTATTTATTTAATTTGAGATGGAGTCTCTCTCTCTGTCACCCAGGCTGGAGGACAGTGGTGTGATCTCAGCTCACTGCAACCTCTGCCTCCCAGGCTCAAGCAATACGCCCACCTCAGCCCCTCAAATAACTGGAAGTACAGGTGCACGTGCTAGCATGCCTGGCTAATTTTTGTATTTTTAGTAGAGACGAGGTTTCGCCATGTTGGTCAGGCTGGTCTCAAACTCCTTGACCTCAAGTGGTCTGCCTGCCTTGGCTTCACGAAGTGCTGGGATTACAGTTGTGAGCCACTGCGCCCAGCTGAGCCACTGCACCCGGCCGTCTTTATGTGTTTTAAAATATTGTTAAATGAATGATGTTTATTTAAAGTCTTCATCATAGGCTTGGCCCCTAAATGAAATGATAAAGGAAATTTCTAGTTCTTATTAACTTTTCATTCTCAGTCTCCAGTTTCCTCTGTCTTGCAAATTTCTCAAAAATTAATGTTTCTTCTTTTTTTTCCTCCTTTACTTTAAACATTCTTCTGGGAATAATGTCACCCACCCCAGTGGCTTTCACTTTCCCTAAATTATTACTGCCTCTGATGTTTCTATACCTGGCCGCGATACCTTTCCTGAGCTTTTGCCCCATATATCCAATTGCCTCAATGGCACCATCACCCACCAAGTCTCTTGGTTTAGCAATCTTATAAGTCATCCTTGAGAATTTTTCCCATTTAATTTGTCTTCAGTCTTATTGAATATATTTTCTAGCAGCTCTACAATCTGTACTACACATCTTTGTCTTCAATGTCACTGCCATAATTTAGGCTTTCTTCATTTCACATGAGAGCTTTTTGTGTGAATTTTTTTTCCTCTACATTTCACATTTCTCTCTCTCTGTCTCCTTTCACACACACACACACACACACACACACAGACACACACACAGACACACACACATGCCCTCCCCCAAAATAGTTTTCTAAGGCAAATCTTATTCTGCCCCTTCCGACTTTATACTAAGAATCTTTTAAAAAGTGATTTTTTTATTCTATTCTTTATTATTATTATTATTCTTTAAGTTCTAGGGTACATGTGCATAACGTGTAGGTTTGTTACATATGTATACTTGTGCCATGTTGGTGTGCTGCACCCATCAACTCGTCAGCACCCATCATAAAAGGTGATTTTTATTTTAGAATTCTTTTACTCTCTCTCATCAGACTATGATCCCTTCAAGGGCAGGAGCCATGTTTTACTAATTTTCTAGAAAAATTCATTCCCAGTACAGTATTTGGAATACAACAGAAACATAATTAACTTTTAATTAATGAATGACCAGTAATTTCTAGAAGAATTTTACTGAATTTATTAAATAATTACATATGAATTTCTTCTTTTCATCAAAGCTATTATTTTATGCTGAATGGAATAATTCATGGAGCTGATTTATTAAAACAGCATTGTGAGTTAAACTTTTCTAACTCTAGTGGAAGATCAGGTGACTGACAAGCATGACTTAAAACATAGATACCCTATCATTTCACAAATTGAGTAGACACCTGTTATCACCAAATGAGATACCGAAATGCTTTTAGTGATAATGAATAGGAGGAGAAATAGACACTTTTATGTTTTATTAGACAAGATCCGAAAGACGCAGCTGACAGGATAAAATGCAGCAATTTCAGTGTGGATTTTGTAGAGAAGGCTGTCTTAGATTAAGACATAAAACATAGCTATTGCATGAACAAGTCTCTCAGAAGATAAGCAAATTGAATATTCCAAAACTCTGAACATGTTGTACCTGCAAACATTTTATCCTTTCCCCTTCTCATTAAGCAAACAAAATTTGTGATAGCCAGTCTGCACTTTATGTTCTTTGGGTGAGCAGCTACAAAACTGAACTATGAACAATTATAAGGTGTTAACAGAACCTACTAATTCAAGGAACAGACAAAAATAACTGCTGCTTGGGTTTCAACAAAATAGTGAGAGAAAACAAAGGTTATGTAATGTTCAAGAGGATATGTACAACTGATGATTGATATCCTTAAATTGTTACATCAGTGAGATGTATCCAGTGAAAAATTATGGAGATAAAAAAAAATTGTGATAAATTTGCATTTATACATCTAGAATTTCTGAACTGGCTTTTCACACAAACCATTGTTAGTGATGAAAAAGAAAGCCAGAGAAATAAAAGGACTTTCCTGAGATAACAAGTTGAAAGTATACAACTCCTTAATAATGATAGCTAATTTTTTAATGTTCCTAAAATATTCTAAGCACTTTTTATGTATTAATTTATTTAATTCTCACCTTATGAAGTAGATACTACAATTACTCTATTTTACAAGGAGGAAACTGAGGTATGTAAAGTTGAATAACTTACCAAAAGTCATGAAATTAATAAGTTGTCAAGCTGGAATTCAAACTTATACAGCCTAAGCCAGTTTGTAAATGTTTAACCATTGTATAATGTTGTCTTTCACTGTCTCTTGTTTAATGAACTAGGATTTAGCATTATTGTCATAGCAGAATACCATGTAATTGTATTTGTGTAAACAAAATACCAGATTTCTATGAGCACTCACTATTTAGCGATCAAAAGTAAGACATGTTTCTAAGATATGTTTATATATAATTTACAAATATTTTTCTTTCACAGAACTACAATCTGACTCCCTTTATCCTCAATGTATTATTGATTTTAGTACTGGCATGGATTTGACTCCGGTTTCATTTGCCTTATTATCCTTGGAAAGTTACTTCATTTCTCCACTTAAACTACTTGTTTCATTTTAGTAAGGAGGGAATTTTCTCATGTTGGTACATGATAAGGCTGACTACAGTGAGATAGAGAAAACCAGGAGCAGCTGAGACATAAAACTAGATCATCTCAATAAAGTAAAGCTGATACAAGAGGTAAATTCATCTCAGGAAGCAGAAGCTCAAATGTGAATGGTATGGCGACTGAAAATACTCATGAATGAAACTAATAGTAACTCAGAAACTTAATACAGAGTCTTGGTTATCTTAATCTAAGATAAATCTTAAAGTGCTCTGCTATCAGAGATATAAACAGGCAATCAGATTCAGAAGGTCTGTCTGCTAGTAGCAGAGTTTCAATTTCCTCATCCTAACATGGGAATGACGGTTTCTATCTTGCTTGGTTATTGAGATAATTAAAAAATGTATTAAAACAATCATGCACAATTCCTAGCACATAGTATAAATTTCAGTGGTTCTCAACTGAGAGCATTTGTAAATGAGTGAGAGCTTTTTGGTTATTCCAAGGACCTAGGACAAGTACTGGATTTTTGTGAGTGGGAGCCAGAGGCACTAAATGTTCTGCAATGTCCAGACCAATTGATACAGCTAAGAACTCTTCCATTCAAACTACCTTTACTCCATTTTGAAACCTGCTGGGAGAAGCTAAAAAATTATAGTGATTTTATTACTATGCATTCTGCCATATGGATTAAAATTCCTTAAATTCCTCTTGCATAAATTCAGAATTGGCTCTTCATTCCATGATCTGTGATTCTATTTCTTTTCTTCTCTTCCACTGGTCTCTAAGTATTGAAGACAATTATTCTTTTTTGTTTCTCTTCTGTAACCTAAACATCTAAGTTCCTGCAACTGTGTTGCTAGTCCTCCCAGGATCTGGAACATCTTGAAAATCTTATGTGCCCTTGTTGTCAGGGTCCTCACCACACTGGTTGCCTTATCTAGACTCATTCTAATATTTCACTGTTTCTTTTAAAATGCACATCATGATTTTAGTGCAAGTACACTACATGGAATAGTGCTTGCACAGTATACTGTGAACTTACTGTTGACTTTGACCTTTAGTTTTTAACTTGCAAATCAGTACCTACATTGATAATTTCAATTTGTGTTTATCTAAAGTTTCACTATATACACTGAAACCCAATTGAGTCTCCACATGGTACAGTGTACTCTGCTTAATACTGAGGATGTAGAGATGAAATGAAGACAGGGAGAAAGATGACTAATATAATAGTCTAAGAGTAACTCATTCTATGAGAGTGGGAATCAAGAGGGATTTCTTGGAAGGAATGACACAAGTTCTAGTGAAGAGGCTTGTGGGGAGGAACACATAGGCAGAAGGCTGATTTGCTATGGGATGGAGACTATGGGCAACTACAAGGGGGCATTGAAGACCACCATGAATGTGGAAGGCATCCTTACATACTTGCTGTTACTACAGCATTCATTGGTTACATAGATCTTACTTATGAGAAAATATTGAAGGATTTTAAGTAACAAAATGTTATACTCAGTTTCTAGCTGAAGTGTTGGAGTTATTTTAGGGGATGTGGGAGCAACATGGGAAACCACAAACCCAATAAGAAATCTGTAGGCAAAAAGATAGGAATATTGAGAGCCTAAAAATAAGTCAATGGATGGGAGATCTGAAATTCAGAGATGTTTCTGAAGTGGAATCAGCAGAATGTGGGGACAGATTGGAAGTGGGGTTCAGAGAAAAAGAGTGATCTAAGATGACTTCAGTGTTCCAGCTGGCTGGAGGGTGCTATCTTCCAGAAAGTTAGGGAATGCGGGAAAGAAGTGGCTTTAGGGATGTGGGGGAACTGATGTGCTTGCCAGAACTACTGCTAAGCCAGAACATCTTCATATTAGATTTGTATATTTAGATGTTGGAACTATAACTTTCACTCCTCTGCTTAAAATAGGCTATATTCTATGGATAGGTAATTCACAATTAATAATGTATCAGTATTATTCATTATACTAAAAGAGAGTTATAGAGCAAAATCCTATAATTGTAGAAACAGAGACATGAAAAACATTTGATAAAAATCAGCAATTCAATCCCAGCACATTGGAAGGCCAAGGCGGGTGGATCACCTGGGGTCAGGAGTTTGAGACCAGCCTGGCCAACATGTTGAAACTCCGTCTCTACTAAAAATACAAAAGTTAGTTGGGCATGGTGACAGTCACCTGTAATGCCAGCTACTCACGAGGCTGAGGCAGGAGAATCGCCTGAACTTGGGAGACGGAGGTTGCAGTGAGCCGAGATCGTGCCATTGCACTCTGGCCTGGAGGATAAGAGCGAGACTTTGTCTCCAAAAAAAAAAAAAAACAGCAATTCTAGGTAAAAACATAAATTAAATGAGAATAGAAAAAATTTTCCTAAATGTGTCAAAGACCGTCTAACTAATCAAAACCATCATATAATATTAAGAAATACTGAAGATTGATCCTTTAATATAAGACACAAATCAAAGATGCTTTCTATCAGCATGATTATTCTATATCATTCAGCATTTCTAGTGAATCACTTAAGTAAATGGAATAAGCTGTGCAAATATTGGAAAAAGAAATTAACCACCATTACTTAAAGGTGATCCAATGGTAAATCTAAATAATTCAAATCTGTTAAAAGAACAAAAATGAATATTTTGTGAGGATCCTAGATGCAAGAAAAAATATGTTAAAGTAAAAAGTTAGTAATGGAAAAAAATCTGTTCATATTAGCAATAAAAATATAGAATACCTAGGAATACTTTTAGCAAAAATGATGTAAACCTATATTTAAAAAATTAATAGATAAAATAAAAATTAAATAACTGGAAATAAATGCTATGTAAGTAGATGAGAAGACTTAATATCATAATGATGTCATTCCTTGCCAGATAGATGTATGTATTTAATGATTCCAGTCAAATTGCCTGCTTTTGTTTAAACACAAACACACACATCACTTAATACAACAATTTTAAAGTTCATATAGAGAACAGGTGTTTGAGAATTTCCAAATGATGTCAGCGAGCTTTCAGAAAGAAGGGTTATGCAAGTTCAAACAAGAAAATGATAACAGCATTGAGTGTCTTCATGTAATACATAGTCGTGGAGGTAACCAGTGCTAACAACCATCTGCTGTAACAGCCCAAGGTATCATATTCATGCTGTAAGAAATAATTTGGTTTCAATAAAGCAACATCTTCTATTAATTTAAATATACACTTGAAGATTCATTTTAAAGTTTTGATTTTATTTATCATTGGATTTTTTTCATAATTTTAAATGATCAATAAGCGAATAATTCATTCTAAATTTTGATGGCCATTATTAAGTAAAATAAGGGTTATTGGAACACAAGCACTGAGACACTGTGATAATGGATCTGATAACCAAAATGACTACTAAGTAACTATTGGATTGGTAGCCCATACAGTGTGGAAATGCGGGGCAAAGGAATGACTCATGTCCTGAGTGGGACAGACCAGAATGGCATGAGATGTCATCACACAATTTAAAATTTATGAATTGTTCATTTTTCACTTGAGATTTTCAGAAAGCTGTTGACCTTGAGTAACTGAATCTGTGGAAAGTAAAACCTCCGATAAGGGGAGCTACTGTATGTTTAACTTTTTAAGTAACTGCCAAACCACTCACCAAGGTACAGATTTACCATTTTGTATCTACACCAGCAGTGTATCAGAGTCAGGTGCTTTACCTACTTGCCAACACTCAATATGGTCAGATATATCTTTTTAGCAGTGTGCTTTTGCTCACTGAACACAGTATTCTATGTGTGGTCTCAACAAAATTATCCAATTAAATTTACAAAACATTCTTGCTAAATGGTCTGCTCTGGTCTAACCACTTTGCTAGGGACATATCCTTCTTTATTGTAGGTCCTATACATCTTTGGATGCAGCCTAAGTAAAATGGAGTTGACTTCTTAGCAGTCACAGCACACTGCTTAACCACATTGAACTTACTGTCCAATAAAATCTCTAGGTCTATTCTGTTAGATTTTTGCTGATGAGACATGCCTTTTTAATCCTAAGTTTAAGCGGTTCATTTCATAAACATATTATATTTTATATACCTCAAAAGAGAAGTTGCAGTGGCTTATCATGAGAATTCCAAATACAATAAAATAACTAAATTAAGCATATTGAGGCTAGAACCAAGCAAGCAAGAGTGGTGAGATTGCACTAATAGAAAACCTAGATAGGGGAAACTCCTGACAATAAGTTTATTGATAGCCTGAGTCAAAATGGATTAAAGAGGTTATATAGCTCTTATTAACAAATGCAAGAAAGCTTATCAGATGACATCAGAGCTCAAGATTTTTTTCTAATTCAACTTTCTGAGGAAGAAACTGAGGCCTGGGGGAGAGAACATTTTAACTCTGAATTTTGTATTTTTTAAATTTTTCTTTTGGAAAATAGACCCAGAGATCTCACTCATAGTGAGGGAAAATAGTTTTGAGCTAATAGACACTGGTCTAATTACGCAATTTAGTTAGACATTAGTTTTCCAAGTACAGATGTTGCCCACACAGTGGGTGGGTTCAGTTTCTTGTCAGGTGATAGTCCAGTGACCACAATCAAGGAGGATTTAACAATGATATTTTATTACTTGCAACAAACGAAGAGGACACCAGGGATAGTTCCCAAAGTAGTGCCTCCTTGAACAATGGTGAAAACAGGGCTTTTATTGGGCTGGTTAGCTGAGGTTGGAGTAAAGACCATGCAGGCACCGTCAGCAATCATGCTTCAACATACGTCACGTATGTAGAAAATGGAGAATAAGCTCCTTCCTGGGCAGAGATTTTAGTACAGTAGTGAGGGGGAGTTCACCAAAATTCATCATCTCAGGTATCTCTGGATCCAAGCAATTTGGGTATTTCTGAGTCTGAACTTTTTTTCAAGCAGGAGCTCAAGGTACAACAGTTACAAGTGGGTGATTTTTCACAGTGCACAGCCAAAACCCAGAGAAACTGTGTTACACAGGTACAAACTTTTGGCCTTATTATTGATGAACACCAACCTAAGACTTCCAAGGTCAGAATATACTTTGTAAGTATTCATGAGAATTATCTTTTTACCCTTTCTGCCTACATTGATTAGCGTTTGTCGATTTGATTAGCTTGCATCCTAGCCTCTATGTTTTGCAGTCCTCTCTCATCTATTTACCTGTGTTTTACTGGTTTGGTTTGTATCAACATAGAGGTCACTCTCAATTTCCTGAAATGTTTATCAGGAAACTCTAAGAAGCTATGACTGTACAAAATACTTGCCAAACATATACACACACACACACACACACACACACACACACACCACATCTCTATAAATATAGATGGATATATTTCCATCTATATCAAGTTTTGATATATTTCCATCTATATTTATAGAGAATATATAGATGGATATATTTCCATCTATATTTATAGAGAATGTGGTCTCAGGAAAGTCTTAGCCTTCCATTGAGTACATCTGTGTATGGAATCCTGGCACAGTGTTAGGTCCTGTGAGAAAAGTTAAATAGTCAATTTGGGTCCCTTCACCCACTTTGGTTCCTTATAAACTAAAACTTTGGTAAGTAAGCCAAAACAATGTTTAACACAATTCTGAGAATTCTTTCTACACTCTGCCTTGTCTTTAAGTATGCAACATAGTATAGTGGTTAAGAGCTTGGATTTGGTTCTGCCACTTAATGTGTGATCTTTAAAGACTCTTATTTACCTCTCTAAACCTCAGTTTCCCCATTGTTATATGGCATTGATAGAAATATCAACTACCTCTTAGGATTGTTGTCATTATCAAATGAGTATATACATGTGTATGTACACACACACACACCAATATCTGGCACACAGTAAATACTATGTGCTTAGACATTATTATTTATATCATGTTCTAACTTCAGCATTTAATGCTTTTTAAATTTCCCTTCTCTCTTTTGCTTCTTTATTTCCCCAAAGCACTCATATAATCATATAGCTATTTATTTAATAGTTCATCATTGAGCATTTTACATTACTATATTAGAATGATCTTTTTCCCAACTAATTTTCGATTTTATTGCTTTGAAATAGTTCAAATTACCCTTATGAATAGTATGAGAGGAGTATCATCTAATCTATTCAAATTAGAAAATGAAATGTAAATGTGAAAGCTGAAAAAACTTTCTTGGCACTTTGTATCACAGGAACTTGATAGATAAATACTTTTCTAGTTGCTCACACTGTCACTGTTACATCTCATTCTCTCAGGCTCCTGGTACAAAAACACAGATGTACATTTCTTTTCCTGGAAAAATAAACATTATAACTCTTTCAAAACATTACCTCCTGCTGAGGATGATGACTATTTAAAGGAACCAACTCTTTAAAACCCCAGCTTGTACTTTCTGACTGTAATCTGGATCTAATGATTCCTCTTACAATTTGAGCTTATAGATGAATCTATAAAAGAGATAGCTTGAATTTTCTGATAAAAATAGACATCTCAGAAAATCTTTCCTTACATTTTACTCTCCCCATAAATTACCATTATTATTAACTTGTATAATCAAGAATACAATCGAATATTTTATATATATACACATACATATACATGTATATACTCATTTGATAATGACAACATATACATATATGTATATGTATGTATATGTATATATATGGAATCTAGAGACAGAAAGTGAAAAAATTCATTAACACATAATTAAATTCAGTCTTCAAACAAATGAGATTTTTAACTGAAGACTCTATTCTTTTTCTTTACTGTTTTAAATAATAAAACTGAACATTAGCTGTGTCAGGAGTCCCTCAGACTGCTCGTAGGTTTGATGATTTGCAGGGAGGACTCACAGGACTCAGCATATAGTTGTACACACGGCTATGATTTATTATAGCGAAGAGACACAAAGCAAACTCAGCAAAGGGAAAAGATGAAAGTGACAAAGATTAGAAGAATCCAGGCTCAAGCTTCCAGAGGTCATCTCCCAGTGGAGTCATACAGGACATATTTAATTCCTCCAGCAACAAATTGTGACGACACGTGTGAAATGTTATCACCAGGGAATCTTGGCTGAGCATAGAAGTCCGAAGTTTCTATTGGGAGCTAATCATGTAATCACCCTTTGCTGAGCACATACACAAATCAGGGAGGAAAATAGATGTTGAACATAAAGCATATTGTTTGCACAAACATTTAGGCACTGTGAACTACTCTTATTGATTGGGGCAAATTTTATATCAATATAGGGAACTGTTTACCCTTCAAGCTCCCATGTTCCAGTCAAGGGACAACCTTGCAAACATGCCCTTATAAGAAAAGCGCCCTCACTCCTGCTATGTTAACTCTTTTCCAAACAGGAGCTAAATAGAGCCAATTTCTAACTCCATAAAATCTCTAAAAATTGAGCTTTAATGACAACTACAATGCAACGGGATTAGGTCTGAAAATAACTGGGGAGAACAATATAGATTTTATGTTACAGGTGTTTAATAAAAGTTCATCTATTCAGTGCCCCTTTAGAAAAAATAGTGCCATTATATTCTCCAACTAGTATTTTAGGAAAGGAATGATCGTCTTTTCACTAGCCTTCTCAGAGATTGTACAAAGAAAACAAGCAAAATAAAGTATATATTGTAGACAGAAAAGGCAACTAAGGGACATGTGGGGTACAGGAGAGAGGGTTTGAGGTATCGTTCTCATCATTAGGAAAGCAGAACACAGAGTTTTTCCAGAAGTGACGCTGAGCAAGGATACAGATGAGCGGATGTAGGGATGATGCTGGAGTTCACTAATAAGGCACGGGGGCAGCGGGAGATACCAGGGCCAATGTCACAAAGCCAAACGATTTAATAAACAAAATAAAACAATATATAAAACCCAGACTAACTGCTTGAAAGATAAAACCAGCAAATTTTGGGTTGTTCAAGTTTCAGTATTCTGGAAACCAGTTTAAGAGCTTGAAATATACTATTTTTTTTGGGGGTGGGGGTGAACCACACACAGATAGGTGTCATACACAGAGCCAATTATAGTAGGCAGTATTTTGGGGGAAAAAGATAAACTAGACACCTAATGGAGGTAAGAAAAAAACGCTTTTGTCTGATCATATTCATAAACGTCAGTGGCAGCAGATGAAACCAAAAATAATACATGCACATGGCTGCTTAATTTTTTTTTTTAAATGGCACTTTTTAATTGTAACTGCTTTAGTTTGTATATCAATGTCATAACAAAGGTAAAAAATTGTTGGCAAGTTAAATGCAATCATTATTAGTGCCTATTTTTTTTTTTAATGAAAGATTTAAGAGGTAGTTAATCCTACTTAGTGATTAAGAGAATGGATTTTGGAATCAGAAAGAGCTGAATATTTAAAGCTTAAAATTAACTCTATTCAGTACGCTAGCTATGTGATTATTGATGGACAATAAACTTCTCTATGTTTCAGTTGCTCATCTGTAAAATGGGGAATATGGTGAAAATTAAATGAGATATTTATGCAAGGTGCTTGTCTCTGCCTGCAATAAGTGTCTATTCAATAAATGGTTCATGTTGTTATTGTTGCTATATAGATTGTAGGATCTGTAGCTATGGTTCATACCCTTAAGGACTATATAGGGTGAGAGACATGCAAATAAACTCTCAAAATATAATTTGTAGTGATAAATGTTGGTATGAAGTACAGAATTGAACAGAGGTGGGAGGTATTAACTTTGCCTGAGACAAGGAAGGGCTTTGGAAAGGAAGTGAAGTCACTGCCGAGTCTCAGAAATTCGAAGTAAGAGTTGTGTAGGTGGAGAAAGAGGAAAATGACATTCCAAGCAAACAGAATTCATGTGCTAATGTTAAGTTGGGGAATTATAAGTAGTTGATAATGGCGGATTGTAAAATATGAGAGTTAGAGGTAGGAAAAGAGACACAAATCTAGAAGAAAACCAAATGGATTAATAATTGCCCTGCCTGAAAATGAAAAGTAAATTATCGACTGTAAGAAGATAAAAATGAATGCAACACCTTTGCATTTTTGAAATTGAGATATGTTTAAATTAAATGCAGAGATCTTAAATGTTACAGTTTGACGTGTTTTGAAAAATATGTACATGGGTGTAACTCATATTTCTAAATATAAAAGAATATTTCCAATATACCATTAAGTTCACTGGGAACCCCTTGCAGTCAAATCTTATATACCACAACTCCTCAGATGATCAAGGTTCAGATTTCTTTGAACATAAATTAGTTTTGCCCATTTTGAGATTGATCTAGATGTGTAAGTCTTCTTTCATTGAGAAAAATATTTTAAATTCCTCCACATTTGTGGCTATATCAATCATTGGAACATTTTAATCATTGGCTAGTATTGTTTTGAATGAATATACAGCAAATGTATCCATTCTCATGCTGAAGGGCATTTGAGTTTTTTTTTTCAATTTGAGGCTATTATGATTCAGATGGATATGAATATTTTTGTACAATTCTTTTTGATACATATTTTAATGTTCTTGGACACATGCTGGGTAGAATTATCTGGCTACACACATATATTTATTCTTGTAAGAATTGACAAATCTTTTTTCAAAGACGTGGTACCATCTAACACTCCCACCAGCAATGTAAGAGAGTTCCAAGTTGTTCTACATCCTTGCCAGCATTTGGTGCGGTCAGTCTTTTTAATTTTAGCCATTCTAGTGGGTGTTGAAATGGTATTCAGTTCTGTAATGATATTTGATGTTGAGTAATTTTTCATATGTTTATTGGCCATTTGTATACCTTCTTTTTATGGTTTTTATTTGTCCTATTATTGTGTTGAAGGAGTAAGTTATGTATTCTGCTTGCAAGTCCTTTGTTAGATATATGCATTGTGAATATTATTTCTCAATTCGTGTCATGCTTATTCATATTCTTGTCTTTCTATAAGTAATTTAATTTGTCTTTTTAAAGTAGTTCTTTATCATATCCAAAAACTCTTTGCCTTCTCTAATATTGTAAACATGTTATGTTTTCTTCAAGAAGCTCTTTGCTCTTGGGTTTTATAGTTATGGACAGTTTTAAACTGATTTTTGTTTGTGGTATTAAAAAGGGACTGAGGTTCATTTAAAAAATATGGTTATCTAGTTTTTCTAGCACCACATATTGAAGACTAATTTTTTCCTACTGATTTCTCTGAATGCTTTGTAAATACTTATTAACCATGTAAATATGTGTCTCTTTCTGGATTATCTTCTCTTTCACTGATGTACTTATTTATACTTTTGCTAATAGAAATTTTCTTAATTACTGTAGTTTTATAGGAAGTCTTGAAATCAGGTTCTGTTATTCTTTCACTTTATTCTCTTTTGAGATTCTTTTGTCCATCCTAAATTCTTTGCATTTCCACGTAAAATTAGAATTGGCTTGCCAATTTCTGAAATGAAAGCCTGCTGGATTTTAATTGTGATTGTGTTGAATCCATTGATTAATCTTGGCAGATTGGAAAATGTAACAGTATTTACATTTTCAATACATGCATAGGGGATAAGGATCTATTTATCTGACTGTTTTACTTTGTCTCAAAAATATTTCATAGTTTTCAGAGTAAAGTTTTATACTTTTTATTATGTTTACCTTTGTGTATTTTATGATTTTTGATACTGTTTCAAATAGCATTGTGTTTAAATTCAGTTATCCATTTGCTTATTGGTGTTGTATAAAAATATAATTTAATGTTGACCTTGCAGCCTATGATCTGGCTAAATTTACTAATTAAAATATTTTGAAAATTAATTTCATGTGATTTTACTTTGTAATCTATAAATTCCATTATCTATTTGCTTATTTTTATTATATAAAAATATAATTTATTGTTGAACTTGTAGCCTGTGATCTGGCTAACTTACTAGTTATAATATTTTGATGATTAGTTTTGCGTGATTTTACTTTGGTGTATGTAAATCACGTCGTGTGAGACATTTTTTCTTTGTGCTTTATATTTATTTCCCCCTAATTTTTTTTGCCTTGCCTCATTGGTTTTGCCTTGCCTCATTGCTCATTGCTTATTGTTGAATAGAGGTGTGGAGAATGGATATTCTTGTCTTGATTATCATCTTAGAAGAAAGAACATTTGATGTTAGCTATAGATTTATCTTTGGCTAAGGAAATTTACTTCTATTTCTAGTTTGCTGAGAGGTTTTGTCATTAATAGGTATTGAATTTTCTCTAGTGCCTTTTCTGCATATATTGAGATCATATAATTATTTGCCTTTATTCTATTAAGGTAGAGAGTTGTATTGATTTCTGGGTGTTAAATCCACCCCATTTTATATGGGCTGAATATGATTTGCTAATATTTTATCAAACATTCTTGTATGTATAATTATGAAAGATATTGTTCTGTAATTTTCTTATTTCATAACAACTTAGTGTTCCTTTCTATATTTTTTCAGAGATTTTGTATAAGATTAGTATGACTTCTTTAAATTTTTGATAGAATTAACTAGTAGAGCCAGTTAAGCCTGGAATTATTTTGCATGTGAAAGATTACATTTTGTTTAGGAATGTTTTGCATCTGTTTTCATAAATAAGACTTATGATATCTTTTGTTGTTGCTTTGGTGACATTTTTGTCAAATTGAATAGGCTTACGCTAACAAGTAGGATGAATGGGGAAGCTTTTCTATTTTTATTTGTTTCAGCATAATTTATATTGTATGGAACTTCAAAAAACTATTGTTTCTTAAAAGTTTAGAATAAATCACCCATTAAGCCATGTGAGCTTAAAGAATAACTTGAAAACCTTTTGGTTATTTCACTGATTATTAGCCCATTTAGGGCAATTTGTCTTTAGTTAACTGGTAATATTTTTTACATAAAATGATTCTTTTTTTAAATTTTAGAATTGCATAGACAGAGTCACATATAACATTAGAGTACTTAAACATTATCCAATTCTTTCTATTTTCTGAAAGAAATTCAGAGCCTGAGGATTATGTAGTATATAAAACTTGTAAGACAATGTATAAATCTATGTAGGATTAAGGTTATTAAAGACTTAATGGAGGTAATTTCAAAATATCTTTATTCATATCTTTATATAGTTCTTATATAGTTGTAGTTTCCTGATGGTTATCTACTTTTAATGAGAAAATTGTGTTATATTCTTGTAGACATTTTTAAATTTCAATATCTTCAAGTTTATTAGGAATGTTTGAAAATTTCCACTTTTTATTTATCTCATCAGTTTCTTTTGCCTTGTTTTGTTTATGTCTTTTTTTCATAGATAAATGTCTCAAATATTTGCCTGTTTCATTATTTTTTATCTAAAGAAGTGTTCTTGAATTTTTCAATTCTGCCATCTTGATTTTTAAAGTATTGCTGTATTTTATAAAACCTATAATTCCATGGATAAGCTAGATCATTAACTGAAATACCACTAAGAAAGGAAAGAAAACACTGCCAAATAAGTATCTTTTAATCACTTAGGCTTTTTATGTTAATTTATCAAAAGAGCTCTTTTGAGTAATTGAACATATTTTATCATTTATTAGTGTTATATATTCTAAATGTCTTTTTGATTTGTACATGTGTTTTTTCATTCCAAATTGTGCTGTATACCGTCAAAAACACTGATGATTCAACTTTACTTAAGACTTTTGTTTAGTATTATCTATAATGTGTGATATCTAGAACTAATTCTCTGAACTTTTATCTTAGAATGACTTTTTTACTTATTTTTGAAAGGTATTTTCTCTGGGTATTGAATTCTTGGTTGGCAGGATTTTTTTTTTTTCTTTAAGTACTTTAAAGGTGTTCAACATTTATATTGTTATTTCCATAAAGGTAATATGTGTTTTTCTCTGGCTACTTTTAAGATTTTATCTTTATCGTTGCTTTAGAATAATTACATTATAATGTTCTTAGTTCTGTTCCCTTTGAATTTATCCTAGTTGGGGCTCACTGAGATTTTTGAATCTGTGGGTTTTTTCCCTTCTTCAGGTATGGAAAATTATCAGCCATTATTTCTTCAAATATTGCTTCAGTTTCATTTTCTCTGCACTCTCCTTTTGGGATTTTTATTAAACTTATGTTAAATTATTTGTTTTGACCATAACCCACATTTCTCTAATGCTTGTCTCTACCTTCTTCCTTCTCCTCGCCACAATACTTCAGTTTAAATATTTTTCATTGACTTTTCTTCAGATTTACTAATTTTGTATTCTTCTATGTCCAGTACTGTTAGTTCTGTCCAATAATAAGTTCTTAACTTCAGATATTGTATTTTTTCAGTTTTAAAATATCTATCTGATAAATGACTAATTCTAATTTTCTGTGGAAATACTCTATGTTTTCATACATTTTGTCCCTCTATTACTCATTTTTATTGAAGTATTAATCAGAACTCTTTTGAAGTCCTTGTCTATTAACTTCATTATTTAGAAAATCTCTGTGTCTATATGTATTGTCTATTTTAGTTTTTATTAGTCACATTTTTATACTCCTTTACATGCCAATTTATTTTTTAGTGTAAGCTACTCATAGTGGATCATATATTGTAGAAGCTCTGGATTGTTTTAATTTCATTTCAAGAGTGTTGAGGTTTGTTCTGACAGTGAGTTAAGTCACTGGCAGATCATTTTGATTCTGTCAAAGCTTGGGTTAGGTCCCATTTGTAATTTTTCAACCATGCATTTTTTTTTTCTTTCCTTTTTACTCTACATGCAGGGAAAACTCTCTCATAGTTTGGTGTTTACCAGTAAGCAGTATGTATATATTACTTTGATTTATACTCTCTTTACTTGTATGCTGGCTGAATCACCCTGCAGTTCTATAGATGATGACAGATTGATGCATAAGGTTTATAGAAAGATTGTAGTTGTCTAGCAGGTTTTTATCTTATATGTCTCAGTAGGACTGAAATGTTTCTTTTTACCTCTACCCTGGAGACTTGAACAGGTAACGTGCATGGTGAAAAGACTCTAATACTCACTATATACTGACACTAGAATCGTTTTTTCACCACTTCACTAACCAAAGTTTACCTGTATGCACCTCAACTCCTACAATTCAATGCACTATTTCCAAGTTCTTCCCTTTCCTATTCATCTTTTTTTCTGGGATTTGGACTTTCCAATTAGATGTTGAAAGAACTAAGATGGATCTGAATTGAGTTATACAGCCATTTGCCTACCTAAAATAGTGGTATTGGCAATGAACTCCAGAGTTTCCCGAATTTCCATCACTCTTACACCATTTTCACAATTTTTTCCACCTTTAAACACTACCTGTGCTATAATTTGCCTAGTATCTTTCTTTACACAAATTTTAAATCAATTAACTTTTTATAAAGCTATCCTCATCCTAACTATTAATAGTTAATAAATCTAAACAGGTTAATAGTTCTAAATACATTAACTGCACAATATTGTTATAAATATTAGTAATAAATATTGTTACCAATTTTCAACTTAAAAATATGTTTTCATGGATATTTTAGTAAAAACTTAGAGGAGACTGAATAATATGTGTTAGCTAAATGGGATTTGGCACTTCTGAGCTTTTGATCTTCATTGATTTTCATCTAAATCTTCATTTAATTCATGGAGACTTAAGCAATTTTTGAAAGTTCCAACCTGTCAGTGGATAGCTCTGCTTAGCTAATTGTAAGACATACCATGAAGGAAGTAGATAGAGTGTATAATGAAAATAGTCTCCTTGTGGTAAAATATTGTCAAAGGCCAATCTAGATGCACATATGGAGAAATTTATAACAATTTACAAGGGCTCTAGTCCCTGGGTTATTGACATTATGAAATTGGAAGGAATGTTAAATAAGATAGGAAATATGAATTCATCATATTTTACATGCCCAAATAATTGTTATGTTAATTTTGAGCTTAACTCAATTTGTAGACTGAAAAAAAAAAAAATTAACTGAGGAGCAACCCTGCCTCTGTCTCTTCAAACAGAGATGAAATAAGTAACCTGAGGTCTACGGCACAGACAATCGTAGACACTTGAGAGAGAGCAAGCTCCAACCTCGGTTTTTTAAAATGTAGTTCTCTTTTAAAAACAGCAAAATCACGTGCACAGCTACTGACGGTATCAATATGTGCTACTGGCTTGCACCAAATTCAAAGTCATAATGGCACTGTCCTTTTCAACCTTTACATAGGGAAAAATGTTATTAAGGAGGAACAGAAAAAGGGACATTGAATGGTTCTTGGTTAAACCATTGGAAAGCACTTAGTTTCCTTTGTTTTGCCATTTATTCATGCACAGTAGCGTTAGTATTTAAATGTGTATTTTTTTATTGTTGAATTCATTGAGGCAGTGAATTCTATCTTGTGGGGCTGCTAGTGTGGTGGAAATGTAGGATTGCCATCCTGGGAACCATAATTTAAGCACCACATTGACATCAACTAGCTGAAGTTATTTTGCACCATGCAAGTGTTAGTTGATGTATTTAAATTATTTTCCAGCTTTAAGAAATATGTACTCTCTGTAGTAGACCTTTAGTTGGGTCTAAGGAATTGGGAATAAACACAGAGAGTAAATAAAGAAAACATAATCACTTGAGGCACTTTTGTTGTCAACAAATTGACTTCTCTTTGCTTTTCAGTAGGAAAAACAAAAACAAATTTACAAGCTCTGCTTATTGTAGTTTTCTTCTTGAAATTGTGTCAATAGGCTCTAAATGCAATGAATAACTTACGTGTTTCAAGACTAGAAATATAAACTAAAAGATAATTATGAAGGATAAAAATAATAATAATGAAAATCCTTCACAGCTCAGAACATGTGTGTACTAGGCTAAAGCATTGATATTCTGCTGGAGTGATCACTAGATCATCTTGCTGAGATCAGTTTTAGTGTTTGTTACATGGCTTATAATTTCAGAAGCTTTTGTGCTTTTGGACACAGCTGAGATTTATTTCATATATTCACTTATTTATTCATTCATTATTTGTTAATACCCACTTGGTCTTTCTGATTGCTCTCTTTTAGATTTGCATTCATACAGGCATAATTTGTTTTGAGCTTATATTGAGTTTCACTTTATTGCACTTTGGAGATATGGTGGTTTTTACAAATCGAAGGTTTGTGGAAATCCTGCTTTAGGCAAGTACTATTTTTTCCAACAGCACAAACTCATTTTATGCCTCTGTTTCATATTTTGGTAATTCTTTTAATATTTTAAATTTTTAAAATTATTTTTGTATCTGTTATAGTGGTCTGTGATCAGTGATCTTTGATTTTACTATTGTTATTTTTTTAGGGTGCCACAAACTGCACCCATATAAGATGGTTAATTGATAAATGTGTATATTCTGACTGCTTCTCCAACTGGTGTTCCCAATCTCTCTCCTTCTCCTAGAGCCTTGCTATTCCCTGAGACATAAAAATACTGAAATTAGATCAATTAATAACCATGTAGTAGCCTCTAAGTATTCAAGTGAAAGGAGTAGTAAAACATCTGCTTTTTTACATCAAAAGCTAGAAATGATTAAACTTAGTGGGGATGACATATCAAAAGCCAAGACAGGGCAAACGCTAGGCCGTTTTCACCAGTTAGCCAAGTTGTGAATGCAAAGGAAATGTTCTTGTAGGAACTCTTCCACTTCCTGTTCCAGTGAACACATGAATGATAAGAAAGCAAAACAACCTTATTGCTGAAATGAGGACAGTTTTATTGGTCTGGCTAAAAGATCAATCCAGCCACAACATTCCCGTAAGCTGAAGCCTAATCTACTGCAAGGCCCTAACTGATTTTATGAAAGCTGAGAAATGTGAGGATGCTGCAGAAGAAAATTTGGAAGGTAGCAAAAGCTGGTTCTTGAGGTTTAAGGAAAGAAGCCATCTTCATAACATGAAAGTGCCAGGTGAAGGAGCAAGTACTAATGTAGAAGCTGCAGCGAGTTATCCAGAAGATATAGCTAAGATCATTGATGAAGTAGTTACACTTAACGATATATTTTCAATGTAGACAAAATGGTCTCGTGGAAGAAGATGCCATTTAGGACTTTCATAGCTAAAGCGGAGTAGTCAATGCCTGACTTTAAATCTTCAAAGGACAAGCTCGCTCTGCTGTTGGTGGCTAGAGCAGCTGGTAACTTTAAGTTGAAACCAGTGCTCATTTACCATTCCAAGAATCCTAGGGCCCCGAAGAATTGTGCTAAGGCTACTCTGCCTGTGCTCTATAAATGGAACAACAAAGCCTAGATGACAGCAAATGTGTTTATATCACGGTTTACTGAACATTTTAAGCTCACTATTGACACCTGAAGCTCAGAAAAAGATTCCTTTTCAAATTATTACTGCTTGTTAACAAAGCATCTAGTCACCCAAGAACTCTGATAGGGATTTACAAGGTGATGAATGTCTGGTAACACAACATTCATTCTGTAACCCATGAATCAAGGAGTAATTCTGAATTTCAGGTCTTACTATTTAATAAATATATTTCATAAGACTGTACCTACCATGGGTAATAACTCTAGTCATCTGGGAAAAGTTAATTGAAAACTTTCTCGAAAGGACTCACTATTTTAGATGCCATTAAGAACATTAATGATTTATGAGAGGAGGTCAAAATATTAACATTAGGCATTTGGAAGAAGTTGATTCCAAACCTCATGGATGACTTCAAGGGCTTCAAGACTTCAATGGTTAAAGTAACTGAAAATGTGGTGGAAATAGCAAGAAAACTAGAATTAGAAGTAGAGCCTGAAGATGTGACTGAATTGTAACAATCTTAGGATAAAACTTTGACAGATGAGGAAATGCTTCTCATGCATGAACAAAAGAAGTTGTTTTTTGAGATGAAATTTAGTCCTGGTGAAGATGCTTTGAACACTGTGGAAATGACAGGAAAGGATTTAGAATGTTCCATAACACTAACTGGTAAAGCAGACACATGGTTTGAGAGGATTGACTCCAGTTTTGAAAGATGTTCTACTGCTGGTAAAAAAAAAACCCTCAAATATCTACAGGGAACTCTTCCTTAAAAGAAAGAGTCAATTGATGCAGAAGACTTCCTAGTTGTCTTATTTTCAGAAACTGCTATGGCCACCCAACCTTCAGCAACCACCACCATGATCAATCAGCAACCATCACCTTTGAGGCAAGACCCTCCATTAGCAAAAAGGTTATAACTCGCTGAAGGCTCATATGACTGTTAGCATTTTTTAGCAATAAGTATGTTTAAATTAAGGTATGTACAATTTTTAGATATAATGCTGTTGCACACTTAAGAGACTACAGTATAGTGAAGTGCTGTTGCATACTTAAGAGGCTAAAGTATTGTGTAAACATAACTTTAATATGCATTGAGAAACCAAAAAACCCATGTGACTTGCTTTATTGCAATATTTCTTTTACTGTATTGGTCTGGAACTGAACCTGAATATCTTTGAGGTATTCCTGTACTTGATTTTTATCCATGACATTTCCCCAACTTGTTAAGTAAAGGATGGTGGTCTTTTACGGCCCCACATTTGAAGCATCTTATTCGAGTTTTGTGGGGTCTTCTTTACATTTTGAATTCTCTTTTCATGTTGCTTCTGTGTCTGTCTAAACCGTGCCCTAGTTCTGCTTTAACCAGCCTTTTCAGGATCTGTTTCTGGCCAGGTAATTTAATCTTAAATGTTTAGTATTAAAACGTACTAGTCTGTAATTAAGTGGAAGCCTCAGCAGAAGGTGAGTGGGAAAGTTTGATCTTCAGTGACTCAAAATTCCAAATGTGCTTGTGTATTGCTGTATTTGTGACTAATATCTAATGAGAAAACCAAGCTGATATAATTCCAGTATGGAGAAAGGCCAAGGATGTGATCCCAATACAAGGAATAAATAGAATTTTTCTTTATGTAGTCGCAGACACAACAATGCAGCAGATATCATAAACCTATTTAAGAGACATCTCAGTAACAGCTTGAGTTAAAAAAGGTTACAATAAAATTTTTAAAAATACTTATGAATATTTAAAATATATAGTGTATAGTAAAGTGTAATGAATGTGAGCTCCACCACTTATGAAAACATTGTAATTTTTTTGACTATAAAGGTAAATAATAATATTCAATTTCAGAGTGGCTACTAAACTAGATAAAATACATATACAGACGAATAGCATAGTTCCTGGTGTATAATAGATACTGGACAAGTAGGTAATTATTATTTAGACAAGTTTATTTTAAGCAAAAAATATTATTGGAAGCCAGTTTCATGGTAGGAATTTCAGGATATAAAGTTGCAGTAGCTCATGCCTGTAATCCTAGCACTTTGGGAGGCTGAGTTGGGCAGATCACTTGAACCCAGAAGTTCAAGATCAGCCTGGCAACATAGCACAAGCCCATCTCTACAACAAATGGAAAAAAAAAAATCTGGGTGTGGTGATGTGCACCTGTAGTCCCAGTTACTAAGGAGGCTAAGGTGGGAGGATCACCTGCGCCTGGTAATGTTGAGGCTGCAGTGAGCTGTGATCATTGCACTCCAGTCTAGGTGACAGAGTGAAGACTGTCTTAAAACAACAAACAAGAAAATGAAATAAAAACCTACTCCCCCAAAAACCTCATTGCAGCCGTGGATTACCACTGGACATCCAACACGAATAGATTACAAACCTAATTCTCATACTAGCCATATCATTAACTAGCTATTTAATTTTGGTAAGCTTCTGACTTAGTTTCAACATTTATAAAACAAAGTGATTTCTGTTCATATTTATTAAGATGCTTTTGTCTCCCATACTTTACTGGCCAATAAAAAGCTATAATTGAAAACCCTTCAACATCTCTGTAAACTTCTAGAAAAGGTAATTACCTAAATAGAGTGATTTTTAGTCAAACTCCTGTCCAGACATAGGTGATGAGGCAATCTTTAGAAGTTTGTTTTCGAATACTATAATTAATCCTGATAATATCATCCCTGATTTTCGCTAATATTACAGCTACCACTCCAGCATAGATTTTGATAGTTTAAAAACAGAAAGGTTGTACATGTTGCCAAGTGGTAATTGACTTTTGATTCTTGGCATTCACAACGTTAAGTGGATTGTGTAGGATTTTGTGCCAGAACTCAAAGCCAAAAGCAAAAGAACAGAAAATGCTGGGTATCTGAACAGTGTTGGATTTAGATTGGAGTATTCCACTTACTCTACGTCCTTGCTACTCAAACTGGTCTGTGTACCTGCTGTGTCAGTACCACCTGGGAGCTTGTTGGTGATAGAGATTTTTAGGCCCCATCTAGACATAAATAATTAGAATCTACATTTTAACAAGCTCTTCTAGGAAATTATTGTGCAAATTAAGATTTGAGAAATAATACTCTAGGACGCTTAAAAATATATGCTTTATCTGAATTACTGATGCTGAATCACAAATGGAAAATAATGAAATACGAGGAATAGTAGTAGACATCATGATGATAGTTGTTCTTACAAATAATTGTTAACTTCAAATGTCTTTTCTAACCTCAAGACAGGAGCAAATGTAGATTACCCATTTTCAGAAAAAAAAAAAATTCTTTTACAAGGTAAATGTTAAAGGAGGTTATAGTTTTTTAGAGAGTAAGATATTTTAAGTCAGCATGTGGCATATTAAAGCTATTCATGCAACTGATGAAATACTTTCTGTAGGTAAATGTGTCATCATGACTTATAATTTATGAGTCTTTTAAAATTATTTTACAAAATAGTTCTATAGCAGTGTTATTATTCCTCATATGATGTGCTATCTTTTCAATGAAATATTACACACTTTGCAGTTGTACAAGTTAAATGTATACAGATTATGGTGTATAAGTATAGTATATAACCCAACGATGTAGAAATGAGATTTGATAAGATAGTATTTTTCACAAACTACTGCTAACTCTGAAGAGAAAACCTTGATTGTAAGGAGGCCCATCTAAAAATACTCAGTATTCTTATTAAAATAAGTAATTAATTCACTAACTGATTCAGTACTTAATTATGATGGCTTCTGAGTGTCTGGCATATACTACATGCTGGAGGTGGGGAGAGCAGTGAATAAAAGCAGATTTGTTCCTCTTTCCTGCTAGTATTTTCATAACTATTACGGGAGAGAGATGCATTAATCAATTAATTACAAAAAATGAATTTATCATTACAAGCTGTGTTAAGCATTTGTAAGTGCTGAGTTTGGGAAGGCTTTCTGGCAGAAGTGGCATTGGAATTGAGATTGGAAGAATGAATAGGAAATAACCAGGATAAGAATATAGGAGGTAAAAAATGGCAGAAGAATTCCGAATTGATGGATCCGTATGACCAGAGCCCTGTGGAGAAGAAGGGGATGGCATATTTAAGTATCTGGAAAGCCATAATGGTTGGAACACAAAGATTAAAGAGAAGAGGTGGCTTGAGATGGAGCTGGAGAGATGGTTAGGCAGAGGCCAGATCACGCAGGAGCTTTAGGATGTGTTAAGGATTTGACTCCCTGTTTAAATCCTTCAAAGGGAAACCATTAATGGGTTTTAAATGGAGTTTTAAACAGAGAAGCATATTGTAAACAGAGGGGTTTTAAACAAGGGAGTATGACACAAAGAGAAATTCTTATTGTTTATTTATTTATTTTAAGATCACACTGGCTGTAGAGTGGGGGCTAGGACATTGGCTTGAACAACACTGGGAGGGTAAAAAGTAACAGGTAGGCCAATTAGGGAATAATGAGAGTACTTTAAGCAATACAGAATTAAGGTAATGGTGATGGTAAAGGTAAAAGTGAATGGATTCTAGAAGTAAATAAGAGGTTTTGATCAACAATTGGAGGGACAAGGAGGAGTTGGGCAACTTCTAGATTTTGGGCTTATGGCCCTTCTTGGCTGGCAGTGAGGGGATCCACATTTTGGTGGGAAAGTCTTGAGTTTGGTTTGAACATGAATATATTCTTTGGTCCAAATTCTGTTAGGACAATCAAAGGTTGGAATGACCAATCCTGTACCCTAAGATGAGAATAACATACTCATATAATAAGATTAGTTATGACATACCACAAAATTATAATTACCAGTAATTAATGGGGCCATTGAAAGCATTCAGTAAAATGATGTTTATAGAGTACTTAGTCCAGGGCTTGGCACATTATAAGTAAACTATTAACATTTGATATTATTGTTGTTTATATTATTAATACTCTTTAGCCTTTGTTTCTCATATTCTCTGCAACATATTGGCTACACCTTTACTTGTTAATTGAGAAATGATTTTTTTGAGACAGTCTCCTTCTGTCACCCAGGCTGGAGTGCAATGGTGCAATCTCGGCTCACAGCTATCTCAGCTCACTGCAACCTCTGCCTCAAGCGATTCTCCTGCCTCAGGCTCCTGAGTAGCTGGGATTACAGATGTGCACCACAACACCTGGGGTAATTTTTGTATTTTTTAGTAGAGACAGGGTTTCGCCATGTTGACCAGGCTGGTCTCAAACTCCTGACCTCAGGTGATCCAGCCACCTGGGCATCCCAAAATGCTGGTATTACAATCGTGAACCACAACACCCAGCCAGAAATAATATTTTTGTCTGTTAGCTTTCCTTAACTGGAGTATTTTCTGTCTATAAAGTCACAGTCCTGGGGATAGGGAATTTTCTTTTCATTGAGACACCTCCTAATTGAGGCACAATGTTTATAAAGAGCACCCAGTTATGCCTTGCATGTCCTCTGTGTCAATTTTAATATATTTTGCCTTCACTCCCACATCAGCAGTTGCTCAGAGAGAGTACTGCTGAGCTAACATTCGGCATCCTGCCCTACCTGAACACTGATTCCTTAAATACGTACTTTTCTACTGATGATACTCAAATAGATCCTATCTTGCTGTCCTTAGCTCCCAAATGCCCCTTGCCCATGCAGGGGAGTGCTGGTGCTCAGGCACTTCTGCACTTCTGTTTGTTAAATATTTTGAACATCACTAGCCCCACCTCATATTACTATTTAACTACTTCATACACAATATCCGCCTATACTCGCATGGAAAATATTCTATTGATTACAGTATCTAGAACCCACAAGAATCAATATCTTCTGTTCTTCCACAAGTTATTATATATAAAAAAAGATCTTGGTCAAATGGAGTATATGTGTACATTGATTTAGCAGGAGTAACAGTAATTTCATGAATTTGGTAAATTTTCATGAACTTAGATGTCATTAATCTATGCATCTTGGCTTTCATTTATTTTGATAAGAACAAAGGTGGCCAGGGGCAGTGACTCACACCTGTAATCCTAGCATTTTGGGAGGCCGAAGCGGGTGGATTATCTGAGGTCAGGAGTTTGAGACCAGCCTGGCCAAAATGGTGAAACCCTGTCTCTACCAAAAATACGAAAATGATCTGGGCATGGTGATGCATGCCTGTAATCCAAGCTACTCAGGAGTCTGGGGCAGGAGAAGCACTTGAACCCAGGAGGCAGAGGTTGTGGTGAGCCGAGATTGCACCACTGCACTCCAGCCTGAGCTCTAGCTCTAGCTAGAGAGACTTAGCGACTTAAAAAACAGCAACCAAAAAAAAAAAAAAAAAGTTTAGTAAGCAGATAAGTAGAGCAAAAATATGTTTTATTTATGAAATCGTAGGAGAAAAAATATTTTTTTCATGTACTTGTAACACTTGTAACAATGCCCTTGTTATTAACAAAAGATCTTACTAAATTAAAACTGTGCTTATTAGACACGATCCTTCCTATTTAATGAAGTGACTTTAAAAATCCATCAAGTACCTATCTCCCAATCTGCAATTATTCTGGATCCCCAAATGCCATGTTGGTGGTTGATGCCACCAAATTGACTGGCACCCCCTTGGACCAGATGCAAGAAAGTCAAGTTTCATTTTATAATGTATATGAGTGAGTGTGAAAGGGTCCTGAGTAAACTATTTGAGCCTGTTCCTTCAGTGCATGCCAGTATGGTTCTTCAATGCAGTACTTGGATTTCTCTGTTCTTTTTTTTTTAACCTATAATGTTCTTGCTGCATAATGTTAAATCTGTATTTTATGTCCCATGATTTCTAGCTAGTTCATTTAGCTCTGTTTCCCTGAGGTTGATGGAAGGAGGAGTTAATATCCTCAGCTTTCTAACGGCAGACATTGAAAAAGATCACGCTTGTCTCGAATGTTACTGGCTCTCTGAGCCACACTGCAAGAAATATTACAGGCAACCGATAGTTTCATTTTCAATTTAGACACCCATTATTTGATGTTTACAGGCCATTCCTAATTCTGAGTCCAGAATTTATGGTTTGTTCTGACGATTATCATCACAGCAATCTCCTGCAACTGGGCTGTGCTTTATCGGGAGCTTTGTGCTGCTTTATCAGTCCTCCCTGGCGCCTGGAACTGATATATAGCACCCTGTCCAAATCACCCTGCTCAGAGAGGCTTAGTTTATGGCTCTCCAGATGCCCATCTTTTCTGATGGGTATGTCAGTTTGCACCCACTCAGTTATGGGGAACGTTGACCCTTGGGAAGGAGGGTGGTGGTCATTAAACAAATAAAAGTCTAACACTTAAGGTTCTGAACCCCTCTGAATCAAACTAGATGATATCATTGATTAAGTTAAATTTGCTGAGTTTTGTTCGGTGCTAATTAATAATGAAACATAGATGTTTTCTAGTTTGACTTGTAAACCTAAGATGAAGAACAGCGTATATATTTATTGAGAACACAGTAAAATAGTGGTAGTAACTGCTTTGGATACATAAGTGCATTTCAAATGGTTGTTTTATAGATTCTTTTTGCACAGACAGTATTTAGTTTTGTCTCTCAGATACCTGGGTGTTCTCCAGGCTCTGTTCGATAGCATTAATTAAAGCTTATTGAATGACTTTAGAAATCTCTGCACATTGATTGTAGGAGAATCACTCACTAAATCTGCATTTTTGCAAGGATGTCATGAAACATGTATCTATTATATGTCCTGTAACCAGAATGATACTTCATTTTAAATCTTGTTGGTTGAAATGAAAATAAGAATATAGTTTGCTACCAATTTCTACCTACTTTTGTGCTTTAGTTGTGGCTTGTCATTTGCCCCTCCTCCCCTTCGAACTACAGGAACTAGAACTAACAAAACTAGACAAGGGGATAGGTCTTGGTCATAAAAGGGCTTGCTACTCGTTTCTCCCTACATTAAAGATAACTTACTTAGCACTTCCTGGAGAGGAGGGAGAGACAGAGGCAGAAGGAGAAACAGAAAAGTCCAATAGAGATAAGGCTGTGAATAAGTCATTCCCAACTTCTGTTCAACCTCACCCCCTAAGTAAGTTGTCCTACCCAGACAGACCAACGAACCAGGGAGTATTCCTCTAATATTTTCTCTTAGGAAGTAAAATAAAAATGCTCTTCCTTGTAGGGAAATACCACCAGGAGGCAACGAACACCACCAATAGTAACATTTAGTACATAGTGATCAGATCTGAACGAGACATCAACATGTCTGTTTCTACAAGTCATCTTACAGAAGAGGAAACTGAGACCCATAAAAACTGTGATTTGCTTGAGTTAGAAACTGTGTGGTTTGCTTGAGTTCACACATCTCGTACGTGGAGAAGTTAGGAATAGGAATTGCCTCTCCTCTGACTCACTAAGTAGAGATTTTTATTTTTTCTCCACATCAGTATTTTGCAGGAAAAAAGGAACTTAGAAAGATGTACTTGGAATTAGTCTTAGGAATATCACTTTGAATAGAGAAGGATTTTCTTTGAAGTTGCATTGTGAATTTTAAATTTGCATCATCCTGTGATCTGGGCTCTGAGTGAGTCTGAGACAGCGCTGTAGAGTTGGACTTTGCCCTTAGGTCGTCCTCCTTTTCATGCCCTTCTTTCCACTTAACTGACTTGAACACCACTCTCAGGCCTGCCCTCTGAGAATGGTCAATATTCTACATATTTCTTAACAAACTCTCTTCTTTCTACTGTTTTTTCCCCCAATAATGCATATTTAATATGTGGTATGTTTCCAAAGTAGCTTTTGGAATTTAAAACTAAAATAACTAAGATGTTTAAAAAAATAGTTAAAATGAAGCTATTATATTTTTGTTTCTTGTCCCATTGATTTTATACAGTTGGGTAAAGTATTCCCTTCATCCTGGCTGAATATTCAATCAATGCCCAAACTTTTCTAGAACTTCAGTCTTTTGTGCCAATCCCTCTCTTCTAATCAATAACTAGAATATAACTGTCAAAACTTACACCTTGATTTAAACTGGGCTGATTTTCCACAACTTAGACCTATTGTAGGTAGGAAACCAGCAGTTTAAAGAGAACTTAATTGCTTTTTCATTATTTTTCTCCCCTTTTCTGGGGTAGAAGCAAGAGGAGGAAGGAGAGGTAAAGGGAACATGAAAGTTATTTCTAGCTCTCAGGATGCTGAAGGCTGACTTTTCCCATAAACTTGCTATATCAGTTAGGGTCCCAGCAAGAGAAAAACAAACAAAACAAAACAAAACAAAACAGAAAACAGTGCCCCAAGCTGGTAATTTGAGGAGAGTGTATTGAAGGGCCTATTTTTACAGGTATGAACAAGGCTTTAGGGACTTAATAAGGCATAGAGCAAGACCCTAGGCCTGCAACTACAGGGAGCTCTGCCCGCTCCCAGGCCTGTAGGATCAAGGGGCGGCAGTGGGTAATAGAACAAGACAGGGTGGCTGTAGGAAGAAGGCTTCTGCCAGGAGTTGTGGTCTTCAGTAGACAGACACAGTCAACTTACAGCAACTACCTGGAATGGCAACCACAAAATAAATCTTTCAGCCCTACTTTCCTCCTCCCTGCCTATCCCTTGCTTTGCACAAACCCATCCGAAAACATGGAACAATCTTTGTGATATCTGGGGTTTGGGAGCAGAGAGTTGGTGAAAAAAGGTGGTGAGTGGATCCAAAAGGGCAAATGAAAAAAATCTGGTACAGGTAAAGTATTAACCAGGATTCTCCAGAGAAACAGAACCAATAGGATACATATATACGTATATATAAGAGAAGATTTATTATGGGAATTGGCTTATGTGATTATAAAGGCAAGGAAGTATCATGATCCACTGTGTGTAAGCTGGAAAACTCAGGAAGCCAATGGTATAATTCAGTCCCCATCTGAGGGCCTGAGAACGAGGGGAGCCAATGGTGTAACTCCCAGTCCAAGGCCAAAGGCTTAAGACAAGGTTGCAGGGTGAGGGAGGGTGCTGGCATAAGTCCTGATGTCTGAAAGCCTGAGAACCAGGGGAGCTCTGAGGGCAGGAGAAGATGCATGTCACAGCTGGAGAGAGGAAAATTATCCTTCCTCTGCCTTTTTTTTGTTTTTGTTTTCTTCTTTTTGTTCTATCCAGGCCCTCAACAGATTAGATGATGCCTGTTCACCTTGGTGGGGGCACTTTATTCTTTACTGGATCTACTTATCCAGATGCAAATTTATTCTGAAAACACCTTCACAGACATACCGAGAAATAATGTTTTACCAGTTATTTAGGTATCTTTTGACCTAGTCAAGTTGACATCACAGGTGATTTTGAGGGTTCCCTGGAGGCCTGCATCTGACCTGCAATTCACTTAATGTGAGTGATGTCTTCTTCTGCAGCTGACTGCTTATTTATGAAATCTGGGTATTTCTGTAACTCCTTGTAGCTTCTCTCTATTTGCTTATCTAGGCAATAGTCTTGGACAAAACAAACAAATGAACTAGCTAACAACAACAAAAAATAAAAATAAAAAAGATAACCCCAGACACTGACTGCTTATTTGTGAAATCCAGATGTTTCTATAACTCCTTGTAGCTTTTCTCTATTTACTGATCTAGGCAGTAGCCTTGGACAAAACACACAAACAAATGACAACAACAACAACAAAAAAAACAAGATGACCCCAGACCAGCTCTCTTTAGCATAAGGCCCATATCTGGACCATGAAAAATACTCAAATACTGGAATTCATTCACCTCTTTTTCTGGTTATTCATCAGCAAGTAGCCAATCTCCTTTCACTAGTTAGATTTCTTGGGAGAGCGTTCACAAGTGCCCTCTGAATCTCAGCTGCCAGGGACTTTGCTTTTAAATGTTCCATTGAAATGCTTTTAAATGTTCCATTGAAATCTCTCTTACTGGATATGGAGTGGGAAAGTAGGGAGGAGAATGGGAATTCCAGATTCTTTATATAAATCCTCTCCAATAAACCTTCCCTGATCTCTGCACATTTTGACCTTTATACCTTTTTTATGGATGTGAGGTTTTATTCAGAGCCAAGTAGTGGTTTTTGATTATTTCTTTTGAAAATCATTATCTTGGTCTGGCACGTAAATGAGGAATGCCCTATATGTATCATGGTTCTTTGGTTAAAGCTAAAGTTTTTTTAATGAAATAAAGAGGAATGGAAATTTTCAAATATTAGATGGAGATTTTCAAATATCAGATAGAATCTGGCATTGGAAGAAAAAAGGGAGAGACTATCTGAGTAGAAGCCACTGGTGTCTCCCAAGTAATACCATATAGATGTGTATTTCTTCTGAAAGTATGTAAGTTAGATCCTGTTTATGAGATTTTTAAAAATCTAAGATGTCTGCACAAATCAAGTTTTATAACAAATAATATTTTCAATAGGCTAAGAGGACTTGCTATAAAAGAATATATTTATGCATCCTATTGTAAAGAAAATTATTACCTACTAATTTATCTTGAAGGAAAAATTTTTTATGCTAAGTTTCCTTGAAGTGGAGGCTTTAACTTTCTTGCATGCTTTAGAATATGAAACTTTTCACATTATGAACCTTGAAAGTGCTAATTGAGGAAAGAAATGATAGTAAATATTTATGTTAATCAGCAAAGAATACATCCATTGTATTCTTATTTTATGGTGTTAAAAATAAACATGTCTGCAAGACACAGATTACAGTTCACAGTGAAAGTGAAAACAATAACTGGAATCATGAAAGTCTATCTGTTCTAAGTTTCATAGACTCTCCATAGCCATGTGTAAAGGCTATGAAAATACTTTGACAGTCTATTATTCAAGCTCCATAAAGCCCACTGTTGGCTCAAGTTTGACATACTGAGTATTATTAAACTATGAAAACCTGGCTTGGGAAACAGAGTAGGAATTAGACTTAAGAAACTGGAGGAATGGCAAACAATAAAATTTTTACAAGATCAGTGGTTTTCTGATTCCCTATTTCCAAAAACATGGTGGAGACAGAAAAATTGCCAGAAAACAGTGATTCTATTTAAAAGAGGGAAAATAATTTTTTTGGTCTATGTGTATAATGCTGTATCATTGCTTATTAGACTCTGGTAGTGGTTTTGAATATTGTAGACAAAGTCTTTGCCATATGAGCTCACAGGAGCTCACAGTATAATCGACAGCATAAAATATTGCATTTCTCCACTTTTGTACAGACATTTTTATATTAGCATCACAGCTGCTTTCTTCAGGGGTAGGCACTTTTCTAAAACTGGCTACTGGGTCAGGCATCACAAAACCAAACGGATTTCTAGAATGAGCCAGATCTTACTCCAGATCCTCTGAAGGTGACTCAGTAAAAAGTTTTGGAATTAAAATATCAATAAAGACATAATGTGCAATTTAATCATTAATTGATATGGGAGGATTTATGAACTCCAGCCTAGATATCTATATTTCAGATATATGATTGACTCTTCATGGAAACACCTTTAAAAGAGAAAGTCATAGTTTATCTTGATCCCTGTGAGTAACATCTCCAGAAAAATGATTTGATTTTCTTTTTGTAGTGCAAACCCATGAATGTTTATTTCATGTTTGGTGAATACTGCTTAAATTTCTGTATTCTGGCATGATCATCTCTGGTCTGAGAACACAGGCAACAAGCTGGAGTGTAGTGTTCTCAGTACTTAGTTCTCGGTACTTATTTCTTAGTACTTAGTTACTAGACTAGATACCAATGGAGAACTCTAATGCCACACACTATTAGAGTTCAGAGGGACCCTAAAGATCATTTAGTACCACAGCCTCCTTTTATTCATGCTAAGGACATTTGAGACTAAGGACGAGAGAGGTGATTCATCCTAGTTAAGGTCAACCAGAGGGCTTATTTTAGAACCCCCATTTTCTGATTCACAGGTTAGATTTTATCCTCATACCAAGTTTATATTGTACTACTTATAGGTAATAACAACAACAGTCTTTGAATAAAAACACTGATTTAATAAAATATTTGATAACTAATAGGATGGATATTATTTTTGTTAAGAACACAAACACTGAATGTATTAATAATATAGCTTGAATGTTACTTATTAGTAGAAGTATGGTTAACCATTCTTCATTTATTCATTTTACCCACATCCATTAATTGAGTTTCAGGTATTGTAGTAGATACAAATTACAGATTTAAGAGGTGTCAGTGTAAAAGATGAGGCAGAGTATAAATAAAAGATAACACAAAGTCTCACGGATGTAGTGGAAATATATAAAGAGATTAATGAAAAAACAAATGAGATGATTTGTAATTTTAATTTTTATAGCGAAATTGAGGAGAGTCAGAAAAGGTGATATAGAGAATGAGACAATTGAGCTGAGTCTCAGATTATGAATTAAGAATTTTCCTGTTGAACAAGAAGAGATGGGGGCATTCCAGGACAAGGTTGGTGTTTGAAAAAGCATAGGGAAATCAACCAGTTGGTTTAGTTCAAGAAACCCAGGTGTGACATTGGTAACACCAATGATATGTCTAATAATAACTGCTGACATTTCTTGAGCCCTTACTATTTGCCAGATCTTATATATCCTTTATCCTTTTATTCCTTACGGTAACTTTGTAATGTAGTTTTTATATTATCTCTATTTTATAGGCAAAGAAACTAAGACTTTGAGGATTAAGTCACTTGTTCAAAGACATAAAACTGTCAGGAGCTAATTCGAGTACAATTTCAACTGGCTCCACAAACTTATATTCTGCTCATTATATTTTATAAATACTTTTATAAAGCTTGCATAATAGATATATTGAGTTTAAGTTACAGTGCCTTCAAGTTGTCATGGTATGGTGGCTTAAGTGTGAGATGGGACACAGCTCTACCTGACTCACAATTTACTGTGTGTCTTCCAGAGGCAGGACATTTAAATTTACTGAACTTCAGTGTCTTTACCTACAAACATGTGTAGAGTTATTGTGAACGACAGTTGAGACAGTACGTGTAAAGTACTTATTATATGTGGTAGACATTTGACACAATGTTGTTTCCCCCTCACTGACTTCCAGACCTACCCTAGCAGACACCTACATGAGCACGGCATCTTACTTTCCCAAACAATACAAAAGTTCAAGACATTTGTAGTCTTCATCCTACTTCCTCTGTTAGCTAAATCATTCTATTCTTATATGGTTAATTTTTAAAAACCTCATTTCAAAACTCAGAGTTAATTTTTGGCTTATTTTAGTTGTATTTTCACATTATAGACCTTATTTCTGTAAGATCATTTAGCATGCCCCATCAGGTGTCTTCCTGACATGCCATTCAGTACAGTGGTATTCTAGAAGGAGATATTTCAATTGTCTTATGCTTGTCTGTTTGTGTGTCTTTCATGCCTGAAAAATGTAGACTAGAATCTGTGCCTGTGCTATGTGTTAAGCATAAACTATTTTTCAAGCAATTTCTTTAGAGAAGAACTAAGTTTAAGGGTGTCGTATTTCATCTTTACCATGAAATAAAGATTTCCCGTTAAAAGGAAAATGCATCATTTTAAAAGGTTGAATAAAATGGCACACATTTACAAAACAAAAATAAAACATAACAGCAACAACAACAAAAAACAAAAAACATTTTCCTGCTGTTTGAATTCCACACAGGGCTCCTCTGCACTGATTTTCATTTGACTATGAATTAGATAAATTTTTATTTGCTTTAAACCTCATCTCTTAGTGTTTGAGGCTTCATAGTTTATAGGGTGAGCATCATGGCCTCCCTATTTCAAACGTCTCCTTTTATTTTCAGTTTTGTTTTATACACACATGTTTTGACATATTTTCAATGGCTGTTTATGCAAGAAATTGTGCAATAAAAGTAACATATTATTCTGTAATTCTTCCTTTTAGAGAACATGGCCCTTTCATAGAATTTTAAAGTTAGAAAGGAATATAGAAACAATTTGGGGCAAACATTCATTTTATGGGTTTGGAAATTAAGGCCCAGAAATGTAATGGGATCTGCCAAAATCTTATCCAGTCTTCCATTTCTCTATTTATTTAACAAATAACTGTTGAGCCCCTACTATGTGCAAAGCACTGTGCTAGATGCTCTGAGGGACAAAACATATGTAAGAGGTTTTTATATTTCAAGGATCATACCGACTAGTGAGAAAGACACATGCAGGTAAGTAATTAAGCATAGGACAAATAGTAATGAAATGAGCTCTTTATGAGCCCTTCAGCGGTTCCCAGACTGCAATCATCATCCTCATGTTGACCTGGCTTTCTCCTTGAAATGACCACTTCAGTTGACAGCTCCATCACCTAGCCAGTTGTCACTGCTGGAAACCAGGACATCAGCCTAGGTTGTTCTGTTTCCTTCACCTGTCAGCATCTGCCAGTCATCCTCCTGCCCAGTTTACTCACACAGAGTCCTTAAGTCTGTTGTTTTTCTTTATCCTGACTGCCATTGCATTGGTTTCAACACTGTTCATCTTTCTGTGGACTATTACTGTGACCATTTAACGCTTCTATTTCTGTTTGTCATCTCCTCAAATCCATTGTGCAGACTCCAACCAGTTTGATATAATGGACTGATTGTATCATTCATTTCCTTAACTTCTGTGACTTCCAGTTGTCTATAGGGTTAACCTCATTTCTTAGCATAGCAAAGACCTCCAGGATCGGGCCTCCCCTAACACTTTTACTGATAACCAAATAATCTTCAAGGACCTTTACCTTTGCTCAGGCTATACTGGTCCCTGATAAGCTTTTTCTCTTCTCTTCACCTGGCTGACTTTTATATATCCTTTAATACTGAATTGTTACCTACTCAAGAATCCTTCCTTCATCATTAATGAGAGTGCTGCTCTCATCAGTCCATGTGTTACCCTAGGTACCTCTATAAACTACTGTGTTTATGTCTGTCACTAGATTTGTGCACCTGAAAGGCAGAGACTAGATCTAATGTATTAATTACTACTAGTTCTTAGTATGGTGTCCGGCATATAGTAGATAATAAAGATTTGTTGACTATGTTGAACTATTTAGTAAACCAAGTGTTATAAAAGAAGTATAAGAACTATAAGAAAGTATCATGGAAGAGAGTCATTAATTGCAAATGAGAAGATCAACAAAGGCTCTATGTAAAATTTAGTAATTGAGTTGCACCTTGAAAGAGGTCCATAACCAGGCTAGGTGCAGTGGCTCATGTCTGTAATCCCAGCACTTTGGGAGGCCAAGGCGGGCAAATCACCTAAGGTCAGGAGTTCAAGACCAGCCTGGCCAACATGGTGAAACTCTGTCTCTACTAAAAGAACAAAAAAAGAAGCCAGGCATGGTGGTGTGCACCTGTAATCTCAGCTATTCAGGAGGCTAAGGCAGGAGAATCACTTGAACCCAGGAGGTGTAGGTTGCAGTGAGCCAAGATGGCACCACTTCACTCCAGCCTGGGCAACAGAGCAAGACTCTGTCTCAAAAAAAAAAGAAAGAAAAAAGAAAGAGATTCATAACAAGAAAAGTAGGAGACAAGAAACGAAAAGAGAAGTATTTATACAAGCAGAGTTCTTGAGTTGTAATCATATTGCAGAGAATACAAAAGACCTGTTAAGGTGTCTTATTAGTGGTTGATAAGCAAATATGGAAGTAGATTATATAAGGCTTTCAACACAATGATCAAGACTTTGTTCTTAATTTCATCAGTAGGGATAGAGTGAAGGGTTTTAGAGCAAAGGAGGGATATAATTAGACCTTATGTTTCTCCACTAGGGAGTAAGCACCTTGAAGGTTGGGATTTTTTGATTGTCTATTACTTATTTACTATTTTATTATTTATTTATTTATTTATTTATTTATTTATTTATTTTTCAGATAGAGTATTGCTCTGTTACCCAGACTGGAGTGCAGTAGCGTGATCTCGGCTCACTGCAACTTCTGCCTCCTGGGTTCAAACAATTCTCTTGCCTCAGCCTCCCAAGTAGTTGGGATTACAGGTGTGCACCACCATGCCCCGCTAATTTTTGTATTTTTAGTAGAGATGGGGTTTCACCATGTTGGCCAGGCTTTTCGTGAACTCCTGACCTCAGGTGATCCACCTGCCTTGGCCTCCCAAAGTGCTGGGATTACAGGCATGAGCCATCGCTCTCAGCCCAGAATTGTTATTATTTTTTTAATAAAGTCTTTCTTGGCAGTTTTTTTTAAATTATTTTTTATTATTATTATACTTTAAGTTCTAGGGTACATGTACATAACGAGCAGGTTTGTTACATATGTATACTTGTGCCATGTTGCTGTGCTGCACCCATCAACTCGTCAGCACCCATCAACTCGTCATTTACATCAGGTATAACTCCCAGTGCAATCCCTCCCCCCTCCCTCCTCCACATGATAGGCCCTGGTGTGTGATGTTCCCCTTCCCGAGTCCAAGTGATCTCATTGTTCAGTTCCCACCTATGAGTGAGAACATGCGGTGTTTGCTTTTCGGTTCTTGTGATAGTTTGCTAAGAATGATGGTTTCCAGCTGCATCCATGTCCCTACAAAGGACACAAACTCATCCTTTTTGATGGCTGCATAGTATTCCATGGTGCATATGTGCCACATTTTCTTAATCCAGTCTGTCACTGATGGACATTTGGGTTGATTCCAAGTCTTTGCTATTGTAAATAGTGCCGCAATAAACATACGTGTGCATGTGTCTTTATAGCAGCATGATTTATAATCCTTTGGGTATATCCCCAGTAATGGGATGGCTGGGTCATATGGTACATCTAGCTCTAGATCCTTGAGGAATCGCCATACTGTTTTCCATAATGGTTGAACTAGTTTACAATCCCACCAACAGTGTAAAAGTGTTCCTATTTCTCCACATCCTCTCCAGCACCTATTGTTTCCTGACATTTTAATGATCGCCATTCTAACTGGTGTGAGCTGGTATCTCATTGTGGTTTTGATTTGCATTTCTCTGATGGCCAGTGATGATGAGCATTTTTTCATGTGTCTGTTGGCTGTATGAATGTCTTCTTTTGAGAAATGTCTGTTCATATCCTTTGCCCACTTTTTGATGGGGTTGTTTGTTTTTTTCTTGTAAATTTGTTGGAGTTCTTTGTAGGTTCTGGATATTAGCCCTTTGTCAGATGAGTAGATTGCAAAAATTTTCTCCCATTCTGTAGGTTGCCTGTTCACTCTGATGGTAGTTTCTTTTGCTGTGCAGAAGCTCTTTAATTTAATGAGATCCCATTTGTCAATTTTGGCTTTTGCTGCCGTTGCTTTTGGTGTTTTAGACATGAAGTCTTTGCCCATGCCTATGTCCTGAATGGTACTACCTAGGTTTTCCTCTAGGGTTTTTATGGTATTAGGTCTAACATTTAAGTCTCTAATCCATATTGAATTAATTTTCATATAAGGAGTAAGGAAAGGATCCAGTTTCAGCTTTCTACTTATGGCTAGCCAATTTTCCCAGCACCATTTATTAAATAGGGAATCCTTTCCCCATTTCTTGTTTCTCTCAGGTTTGTCAAAGATCAGATGGCTGTAGATGTGTGGTATTATTTCTGAGGACTCTGTTCTGTTCCATTGGTCTATATCTCTGTTTTGGTACCAGTACCATGCTGTTTTGGTTACTGTAGCCTTGTAGTATAGTTTGAAGTCAGGTAGCGTGATGCCTCCAGCTTTGTTCTTTTGACTTAGGATTGTCTTGGAGATGCGGGCTCTTTTTTGGTTCCATATGAACTTTAAAGCAGTTTTTTCCAATTCTGTGAAGAAACTCATTGGTAGCTTGATGGGGATGGCATTGAATCTATAAATTACCTTGGGCAGTATGGCCATTTTCACGATATTGATTCTTCCTATCCGTGAGTATCGTATGTTCTTCCATTTGTTTGTGTCCTCTTTTATTTCACTGAGCAGTGGTTTGTAGTTCTCCTTGAAGAGGTCCTTTACATCCCTTGTAAGTTGGATTCCTAGGTATTTTATTCTCTTTGAAGCAATTGTGAATGGAAGTTCATTCATGATTTGGCTTTCTGTTTGTCTGTTACTGGTGTATATGAATGCTTGTGATTTTTGCACATTAATTTTGTATCCTGAGACTTTGCTGAAGTTGCTTATCAGCTTAATGAGATTTTGGGCTGAGACAAGGGGATTTTCTAAATATACAATCATGTCATCTGCAAAGAGGGACAATTTGACTTCTTCTTTTCCTAACTGAATACCCTTGATTTCTTTCTCTTGCCTGATTGCCCTAGCCAGAACTTCCAACACTATGTTGAATAGGAGTGGTGAGAGAGGGCATCCCTGTCTTGTGTCAGTTTTCAAAGGGAATTTTTCCAGTTTTTGCCCATTCAGTATGATATTGGCTGTGGGTTTGTCATAAATAGCTCTTATTATTTTGAGGTACGTTCCATCAATACCGAATTTATTGAGCGTTTTTAGCATGAAGGGCTGTTGAATTTTGTCAAAAGCCTTTTCTGCATCTATTGAAATAATCATGTGGTTCTTGTCTTTGGTTCTGTTTATATGCTGGATTATGTTTATTGATTTGCGAATGTTGAACCAGCCTTGCATCCCAGGGATGAAGCCCACTTGATCATGGTGGATAAGCTTTTTGATGTGCTGCTGAATCCAGTTTGCCAGTATTTTATTGAGGATTTTTGCATCAATGTTCATCAGGAATATTGGTCTAAAATTCTCTTTTTTAGTTGTGTCTCTGCCAGGCTTTGGTATCAGGATGATGTTGGCCTCATAAAATGAGTTAGGGAGGATTCCCTCTTTTTCTATTGATTGGAATAGTTTCAGAAGGAATGGTACCAACTCCTCCTTGTACCTCTGGTAGAATTCAGCTGTGAATCCATCTGGTCCTGGACTTTTTTTGGTTGGTAGGCTATTAATTATTGCCTCAATTTCAGAGCCTGCTATTGGTCTATTCAGGGATTCAACTTCTTCCTGGTTTAGTCTTGGAAGAGTGTACGTGTCCAGGAAATTATCCATTTCTTCTAGATTTTCTAGTTTATTTGCATAGAGGTGTTTATAGTATTCTCTGATGGTAGTTTGTATTTCTGTGGGGTCGGTGGTGATATCCCCTTTATCATTTTTTATTGCGTCTATTTGATTCTTCTCTCTTTTCTTCTTTATTAGTCTTGCTAGCGGTCTGTCAATTTTGTTGATCTTTTCAAAAAACCAACTCCTGGATTCATTGATTTTTTGGAGGGTTTTTTGTGTCTCTATCTCCTTCAGTTCTGCTCTGATCTTAATTATTTCTTGCCTTCTGCTAGCTTTTGAATGCGTTTGCTCTTGCTCCTCTAGTTCTTTTAATTGTGATGTTAGAGTGTCAATTTTAGATCTTTCCTGCTCTCTCTTGTGGGCATTTAGTGCTATAAATTTCCCTCTACACACTGCTTTAAATGTGTCCCAGAGATTCTGGTATGTTGTATCTTTGTTCTCATTGGTTTGAAAGAACATCTTTATTTCTGCCTTCATTTCGTCATGTACCCAGTAGTCATTCAGGAGCAGGTTGTTCAGTTTCCATGTAGTTGAGCGATTTTGATTGAGTTTCTTAGTCCTGAGTTCTAGTTCGATTGCACTGTGGTCTGAGAGACAGTTTGTTACATTTTCTATTCTTTTCCATGTGCTGAGGAGTGCTTTACCTCCAATTATGTGGTCAATTTTGGAATAAGTCCGATGTGGTGCTGAGAAGAATGTATATTCTGTTGATTTGGGGTGGAGAGTTCTATAGATGTCTATTAGGTCTGCTTGCTGCAGAGATGAGTTCAATTCCTGGATATCCTTGTTAACTTTCTGTCTCGTTGATCTGTCTAATGTTGACAGTGGAGTGTTGAAGTCTCCCATTATTATTGTATGGGAGTCTAAGTCTCTTTGTAAGTCTCTAAGGACTTGCTTTATGAATCTGGGTGCTCCTGTATTGGGTGCATATATATTTAGGATAGTTAGCTCTTCCTGTTGAATTGATCCCTTTACCATTATGTAATGGCCTTCTTTGTCTCTTTTGATCTTTGATGGTTTAAAGTCTGTTTTATCAGAGACTAGTATTGCAACCCCTGCTTTTTTTTGTTCTCCATTTGCTTGGTAAATCTTCCTCCATCCCTTTATTTTGAGCCTATGTATGTCTCTGCATGTGAGATGGGTCTCCTGAATACAGCAGACTGATGGGTCTTGACTCTTTATCCAGTTTGCCAGTCTGTGTCTTTTAATTGGAACATTTAGTCCATTTACATTTAAGGTTAATATTGTTATGTGTGAACTTGATCCTGCCATTATGATATTAACTGGTTATTGTGCTCGTTAGTTGATGCAGTTTCTTCCTATCCTTGATGGTCTTTACATTTTGGCATGTTTTTGCAATGGCTGGAACCGGTTGTTCCTTTCCATGTTTAGTGCTTCCTTCAGGGTCTCCTGTAAGGCAGACCTAGTGGTGACAAAATCTCTAAGCATTTGCTTATCTGTAAAGGATTTTATTTCACCTTCACTTATGAAACTTAGTTTGGCTGGATATGAAATTCTGGGTTTAAAATTCTTTTCTTTAAGAATGTTGAATATTGGCCCCCACTCTCTTCTGGCTTGGAGAGTTTCTGCCGAGAGATCTGCTCTTAGTCTGATGGGCTTCCCTTTGTGGGTAACCCGACCTTTCTCTCTGGCTGCCCTTAAGAGTTTTTCCTTCATTTCAACTTTGGTGAAGCTGGCAATTATGTGTCTTGGAGTTGCTCTTCTTGAGGAGTATCTTTGTGGCGTTCTCTGTATTTCCTGGATTTGAATGTTGGCCTGCCCTACTAGGTTGGGGAAGTTCTCCTGGATGATATCCTGAAGAGTATTTTCCAACTTGGTTCCATTTTCCCCCTCAATTTCAGGCACCCCAATCAGACGTAGATTTGGTCTTTTTACATAATCCCATACTTCTTGCAGGCTTTGTTCGTTTCTTTTTCTTCTTTTTTCTTTTGGTTTCTCTTCTCACTTCATTTCATTCATTTGATCCTCAATCGCTGATACTATTTCTTCCAGTTGATTGAGTCGGTTACTGAGGCTTGTGCATTTGTCATGTATTTCTCGTGTCATGGTTTTCATCTCTTTCATTTCGTTTATGACCTTCTCTGCATTAATTACTCTAGCCATCAATTCTTCCACTTTTTTTTCAAGATTTTTAGTTTCTTTGTGCTGGGTAAGTAATTCCTCCTTTAGCTCTGAGAAGTTTGATAGACTGAAGCCTTCTTCTCTCATCTCGTCAAAGTCATTCTCCGTCAAGCTTTGATCCGTTGCTGGCGATGAGCTGCGCTCCTTTGCCGGGGGAGATGCGGTCTTATTTTTTGAATTTCCAGCTTTTCTGCCCTGCTTTTTCCCCATCTTTGTGGTTTTATCTGCCTCTGGTCTTTGATGATGATGGTGATGTACTGATGGGGTTTTGGTGTAGGTGTCCTTCCTGTTTGATAGTTTTCTTTCTAACAGTCAGGACCCTCACGCTGTAGGTCTGTTGGAGATTGCTTGAGGTCCACTCCAGACCCTGTTTGCCTGGGTGTCAGCAGCAGAGGCTGCAGAAGATAGAATATTGCTGTACAGTGAGTGTACCTGTCTGATTCTTGCTTTGGAAGCTTCCTCTCAGGGGTGTACTCCACCCTGTGAGGTGTGGGGTGTCAGACTGCCCCTAGTGGGGGATGTCTCCCAGTTAGGCTACTCAGGGGTCAGGGACCCACTTGAGCAGGCAGTCCGTCCCTTCTCAGATCTCAACCTCCGTGTTGGGAGATCCACTGCTCTCTTCAAAGCTGTCAGACAGAGTCATTTGCATCTGCAGAGGTTTCTGCTGCTTTTGTTGTTGTTTACTGTGCCCCGTCCCCAGAGGTGGAGTCTACAGAGACAGGCAGGTTTCCTTGAGCTGCTGTGAGCTCCACCCAGTTCGAGCTTTCCAACGGCTTTGTTTACCTACTTAAGCCTCAGCAATGGCGGGCGCCCCTCCCCCAGCCTTGCTGCTGCCTTGCCGCGAGATCACAGACTGCTGTGCTAGCAATCAGGGAGGCTCCGTGGGTGTGGGACCCTCCTGGCCAGGTGTGGGATATAATCTCCTGGTGTGCCTGTTTGCTTAAAGCGCAGTATTGGGGTGGGAGTTACCCGATTTTCCAGGTGTTGTGTGTCTCAGTTCCCCTGGCTAGGAAAAGGGATTCCCTTTCCCCTTGTGCTTCCCAGGTGAGGCAATGCCTCGCCCTGCTTCAGCTCTTGCTGGTCGGGCTGCAGCAGCTGACCAGCACTGATTATCCGGCACTCCCTAGTGAGATGAACCCAGTACCTCAGTTGAAAATGCAGAAATCACAGGTCTTCTGTGTCACTCGCGCTGGGAGTTGGAGACTGGAGCTGTTCCTATTTGGCCATCTTGCTCCACCCCTCAGGCTTCAGTCTTCACTAACATTTTATGTGCAAGAGGGGAGTTGCTATACTATCATTTGATATATCAACAAGCTGAGGACCTTATAATCTTCCCCAGTTTGCAGCTACAGTGGCCCTAACTTGTGGCCTAGAAGCCCTGCCATGTATACCCTGATCTCCACCTTGGGTCATGAAACCTCTGACAACAGCTTCTTTAATCTCGGCAGTTTGTTTACAGATGAAGAATGTGACCACTTTCCCCATTCAGTGCTGACCTGTGCCATGTTTTCTCAGTGTCTATCTGCCTGACACTCCACTGTAAGTGGTCCCTTTTCCATTAGCAGGGATTTGCTGACTTAATGATGGCTTCTGTCAAGGATTTCTGTAAGGAGCAGTCTCTTTTCTGAGCACTTGGGATATAGGCAGGTTCTGACTGTTATCTGCAGTTGTGTTTTAATATCCTGCCCTTTCCATCTCTTGCCTCAGAACACAGAATTCACCTTTAGTCCTAGCTCATTGCTTGATGATTTGTTAAGGCTTTGAAAAAAGAAGGAATGAGGGCCTTTAAGCAGGATGGGGCTATTTCTCCTTGCCTTATTTATTTTTATGCTATGCAAAAGGAATAAAGAAGCAAAAGTGGCTTGAGTGAAGCCAAATAAATCTAGATAAATTGAGCAAGGATCCAATAAAAAGCCGGAGGTGAAAAAGAAGAAAGGTGATTGTGGTTGAGCATAGGGCATGGAGGGAGAAAAAAGCAAGAAGGGAGACCTTTAAACTTCCTTCATGGTAGGGACTGTTTATTATTACCTAGACAATGAAATGTCTTTGACCCAGTGAAACATTTTAAACTAGGGTTAAGCTCTGGTTAGAAATTAGGGAATAATTTTTATAGTCCTTCTTGAATCCCTTTGTGCTGTCACCTCCTGTCATCCTTTATTTAAAGTTTGGTATGCTTCTGCTGCTAGCTCTGAGAAGGCTGACATCTTTTAGTTGTTCTGATGAATCACACCACAGAAACTAGCGGGTTTTTACAGCCAACACAACAGGAGTCTCCCATATTATTCCTGATACGGTGTGTGTGTGTGTGTGTGTATGTGTGTGTGTGTGTGTGTGTGTGTGTAGGAGGTCTCTTTGTCTGTCCCAGTTCTGCCTCCTTTTTATTATCTCTGCTTTCATGAAGTAGAAAGCGATACAGCCCAGAGCAAACACTGCATGAAACTACAGAATAAGGGCTGGGTTCTTTAGGTAAAATTAGAAACTGTCTGAGAGCTCATTGTGTATCTGTTTATGTCATTATCCCATATAGTCATGAGTTAACTCTCCATAATTCTCCACTGCCAGCATAGAGAATGCTGGGTAGGAGTTGTGAAGGTAGCCACAACTTTCATCTGTGTAATCACTGCCATTGCTCTGATATCCAGAATGTTATTAATGTTCATAGAAATAACCTAACCAAATCTCTCCTGATTCCCTTTTCTTCCTTCTCTCTTCACTAGACACAGTTTCCATTGTGTACACATTCCACACTTTCTTTATAAGAAACTAAAACATGATAAAGCCTTAGTGGCCTTCTACTGTGTCTCCCTATAGGAAGCAGCTGGACATATATGGTGCCAGTTTTTGGCTGTCAAAGTGCATCAGATTTGATATTGAATTTAGCAGACCTGGGTCCATGAATGCCAGATATCTTGCAATGTATAGAATGATCTCAATATTTTTCACACGTTAAATATCAATAGCACTGCTGCTGGGAAAATATAGGTTGACTTGAGGTTGAGGTAGATACCAGCAACCTCAGCTCACAGAGAACGTTAGCTGTGCCTTGAGGGCTAAATGCTAAAATCTCCTCCAGGGTCCCTAGAATGACACCTTCCTGGAAAATAGTAGGCCTCTAATCAAACTATGTTGTGTTTTGAATTAAATTGTTCATTTATAAACTAGTCAACTCTATTCAGTAAGTCCTATGTAAGTTACTATCAGGAATAGAAAAAATTTAAGATATATTTTGTAATATCAAAATTCTAACAGTATCATAAGGGTTATGCACATAAATAAAATGATTATATTGAAAAATGCTCAAAATTCTGTTGGAAAAAGGAAAAGTGAGAGTTTACTTTTGAGCAGGGTTGTTGGAAGAACTCCTTGTGGAAACCAGTGAGGAAGAGATAGGACTTCAGTAGGTGTTGTTTTAGAAGATGCTGTCTGAAATCAAAGGTACATTGCATGTAAGAACTGGGGAGAAGAGACAGAAAAGTATAGGAGTATTCCTACTGTAAAGGAGAATATATAGCAGTACATACGTAAAAAAAATAGGTTAGGACAGAGTATAGAAAGTTTTTGAATTTCTTGTTACAGAGTCCACTGGAGAGTATGGGTTTACATATGAGTTTAGTCATTGGGGAAAGTGTTAGACATGCTGCCTCGTGTTTTATACTTGGCCTCAGTGTCGTTTTTCACTGGGTTCGTGCTGTAAACCCCTTCAGTTATCAGCTGCTTAAACTTGCCTTCCTGATTTTCAAGGTCTCCTCTCAAGAGCCCTTTTCAGTTTATTAATTTAAATAGCAGCAATTTTCCTAGAGGTGAATCACATAATGATTTTTTCCAATCTCTTTTATGTGAGATATCATGGCAAAAAGTATGATTAGATTTAATCCAGTTGTCTTGCACGAAAATAATATGTAGAAAATACCAACCAAGGTGACTCTCTATGTGCTTAATAGCCTAAAGATTTAGGTTAAGGATATAACAGAGAGCTGTTCTGCTCAAAGAATAAAAAGGTGTTGCACAAATTATCTTAAAGAGCCAAAAACAGCGTCCAGTTCTTACTTAAAACAATTTGTTCTTGGAATATTGTCAGCTAAAATTGTGGTCAACTTTTGCAAGTTGTATGAATTTGCACTGCATATTTTATTTAATGTTTAGCAAAACTCCAGTACGGCTCTGCATAACTTACACAATACACCATAGGAATGACTTCAGAAACTCCCACAGAAGTTGACAAATTGGGCATCTAATGCTTTTAAGCTAATTGCATGCTTAGTGATTTAAGATTTGACTTGTTAAAAATGAAGAACAGAGTTTCATGAAGATAATGCTCTGCTTACTGTCACACTGAATACCACCTAACTCTGTATCGGAAATATTACAGAAGCTTAAAGATGAAAATAATGTGAACTTTAATCACCATTCTACTTAGTCTTAAGTGAAATGCTCATGAATCATATATAATATAGCAGTTTTGAAACCTATTCTTGAATTTCAAGCTGTTATTTTCAGGAAATTTAGAAAGCAAATTGCTAAGTGATAAAGATTAATTGATACCATTGCTGATGTCATTGTTTTCTTCTTTGCAGGCTGGAAAAAAAGAAAGGAGTAATACCCTGAATATTGCTTTAGACAACATGTGTAAGAAGACAAGAGACCTTCGCAGACAGGTGAGGGAAGAGAGAGATACGGAGTCAGAAACATGGGGGCTAAACGAAACTGTTATTCATTGTAGACATATTTATTTGTTTTGTTCCTTTCAAATTAATTTAGAACAGGAAAAGAAGAATAAATATATACTTTTCACATTTATATATTCATACCTCAAACATTTTTGTGGCAAACATAAAGTAGAAGAAAGAATGTGTGCCTTATCAGACAGAATTATGTTCAAATTCTGGTTCTGTCCTCATCGGTTATAAGATCTCGGGCACAAATTTCAGCTCTCTGAGCTTCTCTGAACCTATAAAAGGAAATTAATAATATGCAATAGGGCTGTGAGGAATCAATAAAATGCATGTAAGTGCCTGACCCATGGCAAGGTTTTAGGGAAAGTTGATAAATTGATTCTGTTACATCAGAGTTCATCATCCAAATGCTTAAATCCAAATGTTTGACTAGTAAGTAATTCAGAGACCCTTCCCATTCCTCCTTCAATTTTTCTTTTCGGGATACTTCAAAAATTAGTTTTTGTAAAAGTTAAGGCTTCTTTTTAACCTTAGATAACCAGGAACATGGGATTAGAAAGAATTTCATTAAACAATTTAGAAGTTTAGTATTATGCCACAAATTAAACATTTTTCCAGAAATAGGAAGACTTAGCTATTTTCAAAGACATTTGCTCTTCATTCCTTTCCTCTGTTCAATAGCCAGAGTTCTTTCTCATGCGCAACTTTAACTTGGTCATCATTAACCCATCAAAAGGGACAAAAAGCTTTTCAACTATGAGCTCTTAATGCAATATATTATTGTAACTTAATGACAAGATTTAGTAAAATGGCTGAGCAGTCTTTTAATTTGGAAATAGATTTGGAAATAGAATAAATAGGGATCTCCAACCAGTTAATAATAGCTGCATAAAAACATAATGTTCAAGTCTGCGAAAATCTCAGTTTCTCAACTTTATGTCCTTAATGTGAGTTCTATTTCTACCATTAACACTTGTAATCATGGAATGTAAGAGTCAGAAGGAACTTAGCACAACCTGTCTTACAATGCAAATGAGAAAGCAAGCCAGTGTGGTGAGGTGACCTGCCTAAGAGGATGGGGCACTGAGTCAGAACCTGTACCAGGACTCAGAAATTTATATCCTCAGAGCCATCCTCCAGTTTTGTGGAATGATCTCTATTCTCCATCGTCTTAAGGATTTCTACCCCATCTGCTTCACCTAGGACTCAGAAAAGTTGTTTCTATGAGCTCTCAATGATTGTGTCTCTCGTTCGTGTCTTTTCCCTCTATATTGCCTTCAACAACATTATGCATAAAGAGCTAATCTACATTTATACTTCCAAAGGTTTTAGAATTATTATTTTTCTAAATAAAATCAAGAAAAGGCAATTACTTGTGTGTGGAATTACCAGATTTAGCAAATAAAAGCACAAGGCACCCAGTTAAATTTGAATTTCAGATGAACAACAAACATGGTTTAGTATAATTATGTCCCAAATATTGTATGGTACATACTTATATTTAAAAAGTTGTTCATCTGAAATTCAAATGTAACTGAGCATCTTGTATTTTATCTTGCAATCCTACTTGTGTTTCCACCTCACTACCATCAGTGAGATATAGAAATAGCAATGGGGATTACTAATACTGTTCTTCATAGTAAGGAGATACTCCCATCTTGTAGAAAACTGCTGTGCTCTGAAGGTATTAACACTCTGTGTGGTTTCACAGGTTAACATCTCCATTGTTTCTATTTTCTATCAGTGTTTAACAAACCACCACAAACAATAGCAACCATATTTGCATCTCATGATGCCTTGGGTTGGCTGGGTGTCAGCAGGGCCATTTTCTGTACTGTTTTCACTTGTGGTTTTCCATGTAGTGGCAGTCAAATGGCAACTGTGGTTGGATTTGGGACTTGATGTTTGGAACCTCAGTGCTATTTCCTGTTCCCTCTCTCCATAGAGTGCCTAATGTTTTAGGGTCCCTCCATGTGGCTTCAATCTCTAGCAAGGTAGCCTAGATCTCTTACGTGCTGTTTCAAGCTGCCAAGAAAAGGGAGATGGAAGCTGACAAGCATTCTTAGTGCCTTAGCTCCAAAGCCAGAAAATGCTATTTCCTCCATAATCCGCAAGACAAAAACAGTTGAAAACCCTGTCCTAGTTCAATAGGAGAAGGCAGAAGCTCTATCTGTTGTAGGAGAAGTGATATGTGTGTACAGCAATGGATGGAATTGTTAGAAACTATCTTTGATGTAACACCCCATGATCTTCCATTTTGATGAAGTTGGTTGCTATGATTCTTTCTCGTTATCCTCACTTACCCTCCCCCTAGTACTTTATTTTTCATCCTGATGTTTACATTTTTGGTAGAAATCACAGTTAATTAAAACAGCAACATAAGTTATCTCCACTTCTTATTCTTGAGGAGTTTATCCAATAGTTGTTGTAAGCATCTCACATATAGTTCTTCTCACAGGAAAGAGAAAGCACTGCCCTTAAAATGTTTTTCTTTGGAGTATTTAATGTTCATTGTTTGCTTTAGAACTGGTTTTATCTTTTTAAAACTTTTTTAGTAAAAAATAAGCAGAGCCCATCTTCCTGCCCATTCATCCTTATCCCCTTTCTTAACCATGGCCTTTCTTTTTCTTTTTGATTATACTTTATGTTCTAGGGTACATGGGCACAACGTGCAGGTTTGTTACATATGTATACATGTGCCATGTTGGTGTGCTGCACCCATTAACTTGTCATTTATATTAGGTATATCTCCTAAAGCTATCCCTCCCCCCTTCTCCCACCCCACTACAGGACCCAGTGTGTGATATTCCCCTTCCCGTGTCCAAGTGTTCTCATTGTTCAATTCCCACCTATGAGTGAGAATATGCAGTGTTTGGTTTTCTGTTCTTGTGATAGTTTGCTGAGAATGATGGTTTCCAGCTGCATCCATGTCCCTACAAAGGACATGAACTCACCCTTTTTTATGGCTGCATAGTATTCCATGGTGTATATGTGCTACATTTGCTTAATCCAGTCTGTCATTGATGGACATTTGGGTTGGTTCCAAGTCTTTGCTATTGTGAGTAGTGCCGCAATAAACATACGTGTGCATGTACTGTGGCCTTTCTATCAGTAATGCAGAAACATTTCAGCTTCAGTTCAGAGGGTGATTGGACTTCTTCCATGAGGAATGACGGAGATTGCTTAGAAATATCTGAGAGGAAGCAAATTGTAGATTTGAGGACATCAAGACATCAAGATGGAATGTTGTAGAAGGTGAAAGTATTTATTTGTTTCAACCTTCTTCCTCTGTGACTTTCTTGCCTGTTTTACTAGAGAACAAAGACAAACGTTCTTGGCATGGTGTTCTAGGTTCTCTGTGATTTGGCCCTGACTTAATCCCCATTATTCTTAATGTTCCTTTTCCTTCAGCTCTCCTTCTCAGTGTTGTCACCTCCTCATCACACCAACACATTAACCTGTTTTCTTTTCTCTCTCTCTTTTTTTTTTTTTTTTTTTTTTTTTGAGACAGAGTCTCACTGTACCACCCAGGCTGGAGTGCAGTGGTGTGATCTCGGCTCATTGCAACCTCCACCTCCCAGGTTCAGGCAATTCTCCTGCCTCAGCCTCCCGAGTACCTGGATTACAGGTGCATACCATCATACCCTGCTACTTTTTTTGTGTGTTTTTAGTAGAGACGGGTTTTCACTGTGTTGGCCAGGCCGGTCTCAAACTCCTGACCTCGTGATCTGCCCGTCTCGGCCTCCCAAAGTGATGGGATTACAGGTGTGAGCCACTGCGCCAGGCCCACATTAACCTGTTTTCTGACAAAAGAGTCTACTTGTTACTTACCAGAATTTGCGTCACCTCCCGCTCAAATACACTTGCTTCTTTGTAGCTATGACTTGTACAGCTTGAAGCCTTCTCTACTAACTCTATTTACACACACACCCAACTCATAAGCAACTACATTCCAGAGTACCGTAAATGCTATTGCTTCCATGAAACCTTTGCTGTTTTCACCAGCTGGAATGGATCTTTTTCTTCCTGGAACACTTACAGCATGTGCACTTCTATTACAGCAATGGTTATATTCTTGTATTTTTTTCTTTTATAATGAGTTTTCTTCCCACTGCACTTTAAGTCCTTATAATGATAGTTATGACAACATCTCTCATTTACTAAATGCTTTGCAAAGCTCTCTACCAAGTATATTCATTTCATTATTGATTTTTATTTCTGAAACAATAAATAATGCCATGGTATTGTTATCTCTGTTCCCCAAAATGAGTTAACATAGCAAACATCACCCAGCTAAGTGGTAGAGACACAGTTCTAGCCCAGGTCCATCCAACCCCAGCCCATATGTGTAGTCACTACACCATGGGCTAGGGATTATGGCCTATTCACTTTCAGAACCTCCCAGTGCCTAAGACACTGATTTTACCATCACATATTATTTTCTTTATTATTTGTTTTAAATGCTTTTTTAAAATTAAATTTTCTTCTTTCTTTAGCCTCCTTTTCCATCATTCGTTTGAAAACTGTATACCTATTGTAACTCTCTCAATAAAGGGAGGGAGACTTTTTAAACATCCTTTACTTTATTAAAAATATTTAAGCAACAAATATATCTTATTTCTATTTAATTATACATAGTAAAAAATATATTTGTTTTCATTAAAAGCAGGCTAAAATTTTTATTTGTGTATATTAAGAAAAAATGTCTTTTATTTCATAAATGCCAAAGTAAAGATGAAGTATGTCAAATGGGATTTTGGTAAAAACAGACAAAACAAAAATTTGATTAATTCTTGAGTTGCTGAGTTTCTGAATTGCTAGGTCCATCTCTCCTCTATGTTGCATAGTACCAGTTCACCACTCAGAAAAAAATATGTAGGCTTTTATACCTCCTGGTCATCATCCTCATCATCAAATAACGTTATGTATCCACAAGAGAGAAGTTTCACTAAATTTACATAGGACATACACAGTGAAATAATTATTAGTTGATTTAATTCCTGTTAGACAAGCTTTAAAAGATCACATTTTGCTATTTGATTTAAATTAAAGTGGCTTTTAATTTAAAATATTTACTAAAATTTAAATACTGTTAATTTATTAAAAATTTAATACAATATTTTGATTTAAAATATTCTAGTCTAAATGTGTTTTTCTGTTTCCCTGAGGATGATTTGCTTCTGAAACACTTTCTCCATTTTCCATTCCCCTTCCCCTCACAATTTCATTCTTTCTGTTCCTTTATTTGGTGGCCGTGGTGGGGCTTTTTTAGACTTCTCACACAGGGCTTTCACTTTGGGCTTCAATTGTAGAGATATATATTATTTTGAGATCCCAAACCACTTACATCAGTAGGAAATAGAAAAATTGATGTCTCAAAGCCTTTTATTAAACTATAGTGAGAAAAGATGAAAAGCACCTCAGTTTGGTTTTGTTCTAACATCTTTCATGCCTGGCCACAAACAAGTATTTATTGAAAATATGTACTTGTAATTCCTATTGGCCTCCCACTAACTTCAGATTTTAGTGCTTTGGCTTCTATTTCTATATTGGCATATTGGACTCTTCTTTAAACTTTTTGTATATCACCCGATTGAAAGGAATGCATTGTGCCACTGGGCAGGAAAATAATATGGAAAGAAATAAGATAGAGGCTACTTTGGTATTACATGTAGGTATATATGACTGTACAATTTAATGAAAACAATCCCGTATGAATATGTCAGAACATATAAAGAAAATTGCTTAACATAACATTCTAGTCCTTTCACATTTTGTCCCTACCTACACTTCTAGTCCTATCTCATAATAATTCCTCTTTTACAGTGAGTATAATTCAGGGTACGGCAGAACAAAACTCAGTGATGTACAGAGCCAAGGTAGTAGAGTATAATTAGCAATGAGTAGTTTACATAAGACATTGGAGTCTCTTACTTGGTGCATGATGAAATGACATTAATACCAGACAAAGGTACCTGTTTAGATGGGTTTTCCTAAAAGCAGTGACTAAAACGAGGACCTTAGTGCAGGTCATTTATTTAGGAGATGATTCCTGGAAGCAAGTGTAATAGAACATGAAAAGCGAGTCAGGGAAAGAGGAAATGATAATGCTATTGAGATTGCTGCTGTAGGCAATGAGAGCTAGCGGATCTCTGAGAACTAACAGACTGTTTCCCAGAATTGTCTGACTAATGGATGGAGACTAGGAATTTTATGTGGTAGTTTCTATCCCCATAGGTTGAGGGTTTCCCCCAGTGGTATGGACGCTGAAGAACTTCCAGGCAGTGTTTATGCTGGGTTGAGAATTTCACAGAGACTAGGAACAGGCCCTGAGACAGAATAACAAAGAGACACAAGGAATGCACACAAGAAGCGTGGAATGTCTTCAGAGGACATGTAACTGTTCCCCCAGCAAAAGCTGAAATCAGAGATAGATCCAGAGGATGAGATGTAAGGCACCAAAAGTCTATAATGTGTTCATAATAGTGAAGGTAAAGGATCAGGAACCAACAAGTTCGACAGGGGCTGGTGAGAATATTGTGGGTTAGTTGAATTAGTTACACTTTGTTTTTTGCATGGGTTAAGATGATTTCCATGGGAGAGATACCTCCCTGCCTCTGACCATATGCTAGCTCCTAAAGGTTTTGTTCACGTCCAACTCAAGTCACTGATTTCTGGACATTTCCTTCTGTCATGGGACGAAAAGATGACAAAGGTTGACACAATGTGAAACAATAGTTCTTTTTCACCTCTTATTCTTGCTTTGGCAATAAATCAATATGTATTTCCAGCAAAGCAATGGGGAGTAATAAGACTTTTTGGCTATAGTTGCAGATGGGAAATTATAGTGATGTCTTTTATATGAAAAACAGTCACTCTTTAAACATATATCTCAGAGTAGCAAATACTAAGTCTTGCTTCTTTACGTCACAATCAAATTATTAAAAACAGGAGTTTATACTCACTGTCTTGACTGTCTTGTCTCTCATTCACTCTTCAAACCATAGCAATAGGACTCCTGACCCACTTTTCCACTGAAACTGCTCTTACCAAGTTTATCAATAACCTCTTAGTAGTCAAGCCCAATGGACAAGTCTCATTCCTTTTTTTAAATTTAACTTATCTTTAAAATTTGTCTCTAATTTTTTTTTTTTTTGCTGTCAGTCTCTGAGTTTTTCTTTATTGTAATGTTTAATGTATTATTGTAATATTCACTCTTCTACTAGATTATAAGGGATCATGAATTTCCATCTTAACATTTCCTTCAATACCTTTCTCTTGGTAGAAAGATGAGAAAATGGTTTCCAGAAATATTTACTGTATTGAATGAAATCATTTACACAGAAGAGAAGATTTAACCAGTCCATGATGTGAATATTATAGTTATGTTTGGTAGGATAACTACATTTGAAGAGCATTAACACAGAGATATATCTGAAAGTTTGTCTTTTAGTTGTTGGTAATTTGTCTCTTTGTTTCTTGGCTGCTTTCTCAGTCTCTTTTTAGGCCCTACTCTTTAATCTGCATGACTCCTGTAAATGGTAGTGTTTCCTAAGAGGTCCTTCATGGGTCTCCTCACTCTATATGGTCTCATCCACACTCTCTGCTTGAGTTAGTTCCCATATGCTGGCCCTTCATGGCATATCTCAAGTGTAGATTTCATCTGAGCTTTCCTTCTACATGTCTCAATCAGAATGAAAGAAGAAAAGAATAATCTACATGTCCCAATTATCAATGAAAGAAGAAAAGAATAAAGGGGAGGACAATCATTAAAAAATGCCCCCACTCTGAGAAATTAGAAGGAATCTCTACTTTTCTTTTCGGTGTGTGAAACTTACACAACCTGTAGTTCCCAGCTCAAATAAATTAGTGACCTTATGCCTGACTTCCCTGGTGTACTTCCTATAGAGAGCAAACACATTATTCATTCAGTTAAAGTCTTCCCTTTGCCTTGTAACCCCTTAGCACTCTATACTTTGTCCTAATAAGTGCTCAGTAAATATTAATTAGTTGCCACTAGTAATTTGCCTTTCTGCATACTAAGCAGAATCCTTCCTTGAGGATCTTCCTGAAGCCTTTCTTAAATTGTTGATAGTCAGAAAATTTTTACAATGCTTCTGAGCAAGCTCACCATTTTGGGCAGAGGTATTTTTCTTCCAGAAACCTACAATTATTACGGATTTATTATTCTATGATCATGATAGAAGACAGTACTTTCTATGTAGCTCTATCATTCAGCTCCCCAAAAATGTATTGCCATTCATTCCCAAGTAATCTAAAACTAGACTAAGTATCTATTGGCTTAAAAAAAAACTCTAAAATATAATTTTCACAGAAAAATTACATTTTTCTGTCTGATAGCTATTTATTTTTTTGTTTTATTGTACAGAGGTTATTAAACTAAATGAAGGGGTTGACTCAAAAACCTTTGGGCCCATTCATAGTTGTTGACATTGTTCGTGAAACATTTCAGGATATTATGATTTTTTTTGGTGCGGGGCGGGGGATGGAGTCTCACTCTGTCGCCCAGGCTAGAATGCAGTGGTGTGATCTCAGCTCACTGCAACCCCTTCCTCCTGGGTTCAAGCGATTTTCCTGACTCAGCCACCCGAGTAGCTGGGAGTACAGGTGCCTGCCACTATGCCCAGCCAATTTTTTTTTATTTTTAGTATAGACGGGGTTTCACCATGTTGGCCAAGCTGTTCTCGAACTCCTGACCTTGTGATTCTCCTGCCTTGGCCTCCCAAAGTCTGAGATTACAGTCATGTGCCACTGTGCCCCGCCCGATATTATGATCTTTAAAGACTTGATATTATATAAATACAATGAATTAATTTTTCAATGCAGTTTTAAATCTCAGAAAATACTGACTAGAGTAATTGCCTAATTGTCATTAATAAGCTTACATGTAATCTAATTTAATTGTAGCAGAATGTTATAGTTGTTTCATAATTTAAGGTGTGAGGACAAGAACAGTTAATGCAAATGGGGAAAATTGGACATCAAACTCATTTATTATTCTTCCTGCTCTATTAACCTGTTATCAACTGGCATAATCGGTGATCTAACTTGGCTTAATTACCATGAAGTATACAATTTAGCTAATCAAAATTTATCATCAGCTCCTCCAACAAGGTAGAAAACATTCTATAATTTGTAATTATGAAAATACAAGATGTACAATGTTATTTATACACATGCATACATATTCTAATAGCATAATTTCTTTGAGCAACAAAGAAAGTATTGCCATTTTTAATCTGACTTCCAGGTTAAATAACTTAAGAAAAATTACTTTTGAGAGGAAAGGAACTATTGCTAGACAATTTTTATTTTTATTTTGGCTGGATATTTTGTTTTTTAGTTTCTTAAGGGACATTTTTTATATCCTTAAATATTGTGATTTTAGGAATTGGGCAAAAATGAATAAAATGAGTTGTGTAACTACTGAGATTGTAAGAAAAGGAAACAGTGAACTATTTCCTGGAAAAAAAAAAAACCTGAATTTTTCATTTCTTCTCAGCTCCGCAAGGCTATTATAGATCATGTGTCAGACTCTTTCTTGGATACGACAGTCCCACTTTTGGTCCTCATTGAAGCTGCTAAGAATGGCCGGGAGAAGGAAATAAAAGAATATGCTGCGATATTTCATGAACACACCAGCAGGCTTGTAGAGGTAAGCATGCTGGAACTGTAACTCACTAAAGTCTGGGAGAATGAGGCTCCCATTCTCCATTTATGGTTGAATTGTACCCAAATAAAAACTTTTGACACCATGTTACAAATACAGCAGAGTCTGGTCAAGGTGATATGAAGGTGTATATGTCCAATTGTATAGATCACTCCACATTGGCTTGTCTTATTTTTTAATGCATATTTTATCAGAGCTTCACAAAGGAACTAGCTAAATGCAGATACTTGGATTTATCCTTACAAATATTTTCTTCCCATTCTGACTTAAAAGTATCAAGTACTCTATCTCATATTATTTTATTATTTCTCTGCCATCTTTTTGTAGCTGCATTATTCTATCAGCCTTTCAAGACATATTTAACTATGTAGCATGACTACAGAACAAGAATATAGGATATACAGGGTAGAGAGATCCAGGAATAAGTAAGTAGGGGTAGTGAATTGGCTCATGTCCCCATAGGGGCAAAAGAGGACAGTAAAACTATTATTCCCTCTGCTTGGTAACTGGAGACATGGGAGCGCACCATGATTTTTTGTAGCAGGATAGCATATTGCTGAAGGAGCTGTGAAGTGCTGATAGCTTCCCAGGAGAGAGATAATAGAACTTACTGTATTATCGATATCAATAACAGAAGTATACTTTAAGAGACAGCCTGAATGGAGGAATTTCTAATACAAATAAGATGACAGTATTCACAAGGCCACAAACCAGTGGCAAGAAGTGGGAAATGTTGTTTACTAGATCGCTAGAGCTGAGATGATATTCAGTATGGCTCATACTCATGAGCATGGCTGCACCAGTCGTTTATGGCTGGTGTCTACTCTGGTTGTCAGTGGCCATGCCATATGGGTTATTAAATGTTTTGACCGCCACACCTTCCTATACCAGTCATGAATTCAGTGGCGAAATATGTTTTCATGGCCCAAATGCTTGTAAAGCTTCTGACTAATAATCAGGATGTGAATTGGAATCACACCAATCAATATAACATCTACTGAAAAAGAGAACTTTCCTAACATCTTTAATGTGGATCCATGGGGAGGAGGTTTCCAGTGCCACTAGCATTTGCACTATAAACTCTCTTTCCGGATCTCAATCTCCAGAACTAGAAAATTAAAGTAATGGATGAATACATGATTACTGCAATTTTTGTAGCCCAAAACTGTTCTACCTCCAACTTTGAAATCTCCTTTGAATTTCCCAAGAACTCTGTTAGATACGGTAAGTGTTACCATTTCAATTGGCCATAGATGTAAATAAAGATACAAAACCCAAACCAAGCTAATTAGAGTTGGAGCTAATTTCCAGGTTATTAAACTAAATGAGGGGTTGGCTCAAAAACCTTTGGGCCCATTCATAGTCATTGACATTGTTAATGAAACATTTCAGGATAATTTTTAATTAATTGAATTATTTATTATTTATCCGCTTTTATTTATTCCTTCATCTACACATTCCAGAAAGATTTATTAACTGTACACAGAAAAGAATGTTAAAAGTAAGGGGGGAAAGCAATGGGAACAGGTTGTAAAAAACATAACTAAGCATAGTCCCTGACAGTCATAAAAGTGTTATCTAAAAATGTATTCTCTAAGCTAAAGACAACTGAATTATGAAAACAACTTCTTTTTATGAAATCCTCTGAAAGCAAAACTTGGTTTATGCTGACAAAATTCAATTCCTCTTCCTATTTCTCAATTTAGTTTTTTGATGAAGAAGGGTGCCCTGGTCAAACAATTTTAGGAAAAAAAGGACTATCTATAGCTCCTCTTGGAAAATTTACATTCTTGAAAAATCCTGAAGCAAAGAGACCTCTTTAATTTAATTTACACAAATTAAATCTACTTATCTCTCTTTCTTTCATGGTACATTACTAAGACACTACCTTTGAGGAACACTTGGGAGTGCTACCTTATACCAAATGATGGGTTACTGTTAGGTAGACACAGCTCTAAGAATTAATTTTAAAGTTTAAGAATTTTGGAAATTCTGCATTCCATGTGAGTTTTAAAAGAATACACTATTTTGGAATTATGAACTATTGGGAGACTGAAACTGGATCTCATTTAACTCAACATGTTACCTTAACACATTGTAATGAGATAATGAGATTATATGAGGTTTGGGATGATATATGAGTTCTGGTTTTCACTCTGGTAATGCTTAGAAGCTTTGGTCTAAGTCACTTTCATTTCCAATGAGCTTTTACTATATAACAAACCATCCTGAAATTTAATGGCTTAAACCAACTATTTGTTATCTCTCACTAATCTATGGGTTAACTAGGAAGAGCTGGGCAAATTTTGCTTAAGGTTTCTCATGTGATTGCTGTCAGATACTGGCAGGGAATGGAGCCTGCCAAAGGTTGGCCTGGTCCGGACATGCTAAATGGCATATTCACATGACTGAAAGTGCATGTTAACTGTCAGCTGGGGGCTTAGCTGTGGTTGTCGACTGGTGCATCAATCATTGGCTTCTTCATGTAGCTTCAGCTTTTCACAGCATGGTGGTTGGGTTCTTAGATGAGAAGTCCCAAATGCAAGCAAGAAATAGGAAGTTGAAGTTGTCATTTGTATTCTATTGGTCAAACCAATTACAGAGCCTGCCCAGACACAGGAAAAGGGAGCAGTGAGATTGCATTTCTCAATAGAAGGAATAGCAAAGTATTTGTGGCCACTACTCTTCTCAGGGTTTCATTTGCTTTATCTATAAAATGAAAGTTAGACAGAATAATATCTAAGGTCACTCCAAGTTCCTTAAATTCTATGATGTGACAAATTTTTTTTTCAACTAAGAGACTTACAGACTTATAGTTTCCTATAACAAGAGAAAATGAAAATGATTTTTAGGCATACTGCTTGCACACTAGGTTGTTTCTCTCTCTCTCTCTCTCACTCTGTGTGTGTGTGTGTGTGTGTGTGTGTGTGTGTCTATCTCATGAAGAAGAAAAAACAGTACTGCATTTATCTCCCAGAAAAATCTTTTTTTGAAAGGATATTCCTAACCAAAGCAACAGAGAAAATCATCATTAATTCATTAATTTACTACAAACATTGAGACAGAAGTGTCTATGATAGACTCCTGGAAAATAGGAGAGCCTAAATATATCAGTTTCGGAGGACAATGTGAGTTCTCCTTGTATAGACTGTTTAACAATCCCCCACTTCCTTGCTCCCTGCCACCCCACCCCAAAGACATGCACATACACTCATCTTATTCCCTAGTTGAGCAATTTGACATAGCAGGCCAGAAAGTCTTATATTCTAACTGACTTGGAGAAAAAGCTGTTATCAACATGTCTGGGTTTTGATACCTCAGCCATGTTTGTCAGAGAAATCTAAAATCAATGAACGTGTTGAAATAAGACTTAAATGAGAATAAAAGCCCATTTTTAAAGATTTCTATCAAATCTTTGAAGAAAACCTCCACACTGTTAAAGGAACTCTTTAAATAATGGTTAACGTGAAACTTTGACAAAAAGATAGTAAAAAGTAGGACTAAACACAAAGCAGAAAATGAAATATTGAAAAATTATGTGGGTAATAATCTGAAAAACAAAAAGATCTGGGGAATTCGGAAAAAAACAACAGAAATGAGGAGGACAGTGGCCGATGAATTTGGTCTGAACATGCCTGTTCTCTGGTGGTGACACATCTGAGGTGTCCCGCTATACTAATAATACAGGAGGAGACCTCAGATGCGTCACCACATCTATTATTGTAGTTTAGTATAAAATGATCATGGGTAATGATGGTTATAAAACCCTGGGTAGTGCCAGTAACTAGAGAATCTAGAACTTTGTGGCTAATTTTATCTTGGTTATGCTGAACTGAGTACCTATTATGCAAACTTTTCCTACTTTGAGCATCCAAGTTACTCTGTGTTCTTGGATCCACAGAACCACAGTAGGGAAGGATAAGAAGTAGTCAGGAGTATTTTAAAAGTCATCTTCACATAGTGATTAGCAATGAATGACAAAGGTGTTCAATTAATGACATATGTGTTCATATGCTCCCCAGTACTTTGATCTCACCTTTTTGGTGACTTAGAGCACCATTATCTCTACTGGTTTCCGCCAATAAAATCTATTGAATAGGAAGATAAAAATATGAAATTTAGTTTACAGATAAAAATATTCATTAGTTCTAGAGAGGATTATTGCTTTGAGGCTTCTCTGATAGCAAAGTCTATACAGCTCATGCCCAATAAATCCATATTGAATGAAGGAAAACATTTATAGTACCAATTAATTTTAACTTTTTCTTTCTAAAATATTGACTTTGTGGATTCTAGTAACTGGACTTGAAATATATGTCTGAGCTCAGTTACTAAGCAGAGAAGCTCCCTACTCTACTGCATATAAGTACTTAAAATTAATTCTTCACAGTAATTTTAGTAAATGCCATTACCATTAATTATCAAAAGCAGACACTATAGACTCTATTCCAGAGTTCCCTCATAAAAAGTTTCTGACAATTCAACAACATCTTTCAAGCCATTTGCTATCTCAGAGATATAGTTTCTAAACCTAATGTGGTAACATAACTATTATTCAGAGGAATGCCATTACATTTAATAAATTCATTATTTATTATTATAAAGGCTATTATGATTAAATGGCTATCATTTAATATTTCTCTAAAATCAATTTTGAAAAATTTCACTCTCGTTTTTGAATTCTATTTGTTTTTACAAGTCAGTTCATGCTGAACACTACAATCACTACCAACAAAAACAGTGACATCTCCAGAGACCCTATGGATTTTATCATGTTAGTTATCATTAAATATGATGGTATTAATGATCTAGGCCTGAAATTTCTCTATAAATTGAAGAATTTTCCCTATGTGGAAAGCCAGGTTTGTTGGTGCTTCGACTTACTCATCAAAAAGTCATCTATCTTTATGCACCTTATTTTAGTAAGTTTCATGGGAGCCTTTCATCAGAAAGGAAAAAGTGGGTGGACATTTAATTATAATACTTCCCTACCACCTACAAAGATGATTGTCCCCACTCGCAAAATGGTGAGCCAGATTTAGCAAAGCCCCAGTGCCAAGACAGAAGGCTTTAGAGGGGACTCTTGCTGTTTGCAAGAAGTGCTGATTGCTATGAGCTCTACTAATTTCTTTGGTTTTTGACAGAATGCTGCTCAAGTTTCACACATTGCTTTAATTGGTCATCTGTTATCAAATAAGGATATGTTTGATTATAAATAAATACAGCTTTTACAGTCCCCTTCCATTCTTCCTTCTTCTTTCCCTCAAAAAGATGTAAAAGAAAAAGAACAAACCCATACTTAACACTTGTACACAAACCAACAACTGTTCTAAGTGAGCATCTTGGCAACTCTCCTGTTTTGGTAGGGAAGGGATGCTATAGTCAGGAATGCTTTTACTTATGTAGAACAGAGCACACCGGTGTGACTGCCCACTCCCTGGCTTATAAACTGCTCAGCATCTTATTCCTTTTACTCTTAGAAAGATGTGGCTGAACATGACCCTTAAAAGCTTAACCTGAATGTACAGTGAGTTCCTTTCTATGTTGCAGTGATTTCTGTATGCATTTTCCACTGACAGTGTTTGGAATATAAGAAAAGGGTAATGATTCATTTATAGAAAAGTAAGAGCCTTCCCACAGTCAAGTATATATATATTTTAAATGGAATATTAGTGTCTTAGAATTCAGAGAAAAGAGAAAACTACATGGAATTATAGTAGTTTGGGAATTTGGCAAGAGGTAAACAATAAGTTGAACCTTAAAAACTAGGCAGTCATTGGATTATGTTTTAAAAGAACTCCAAGTAGAGATAACAGCACAATGCTCATTCCTGTGTTCCAGGAATACTGTAAAAAGGAAATCTAGATAGCTAAGTTGGCAGGAGCATGAGATGGGATAGATGCAGTTGAATAGCCTTAAATATTTGATTATCAGGCTGCACAGGTTAGACTTCATCTTGTATAGCTGTCAGTAATATATTTGGAGAACTGTGGTAGCTTCTCATCAGGAAAGGGACTAAAGGGAAGTCATATTTTAGTAGAGCCTGCGTATGGACTGTTTTGCATCTGAATACAAAAATTTCTAACCTCTAACAATGGATTCTAATCTCACAAACATAGATTGCATTTAAAATAAACTGCATTTAAAACCTAACTTATTATCATACATAAAAGAGAGAGAATAGAACTACTTTTAATAATGAACTTGAAACAGAAAAGCAAGTGCCCCAGGACTTAACAGCACTAGGTTAAGGCTGGCCAATAAGAATTGAAAGAAATTACATGTATAGTTTTAAATTTTCTAGGATCCACACTAAAAGATTAAAAAACTAAACAGGTAAACTGATTTTAATATGTTTCATTTAATTCAATATACCCCAAACACTGTAATTTCAATATAAATCAAATCAATATAAAAGCCATTAATGAGATATTTTATATTTCTTTTTATGCTAAGACTTAAAATCTGGGATATATATTTTATATTTAAAGCCCATCTTAATCTACCCTGGCCACATTTTAAGTGCTCAGTAGCCACATGGCTGGTGGCCAGATATCAGACAGTGCAGTTCTAGGTAGATAATGAGCAAGTTGAGAGCAGAAGTGTCTTTATTCATTTATTTAATACATATGTCTTTAAAGCCTATTGTGAGCATATACTGTGCTGGACCCTGGACATACTGTCTAGAACCTTTGTTTTTGTTTCCTAGTCTGACATTTAGTAAGTGCAGTGTTCAATAAATATTGAATGAATTATTGAATAAATGAACATCTATTAACCCCATAGAAAATCTTGAAATGTGCATAACAACATGATTTATTGAGTAATGTATGAAATATGGAGACAGACTTGGGTTTGAATCCTGGCGAGGTGTTCTTAGGAAAAACATTTAATAGCTCTTATTTCTGCGTTGTAAAAGAGATGCTCCACTGCAACATGAAGAAAGTAGGATCCTATGAATACCAACGCATTAAAGTACCAAATGCCACACAATGTGGACATCATCGTTCAGGAAACATTTGTTTCCCCTTTCCTCTCTAATTTTTTTTTTCAAAAATCTTGCCTGAAAAGAGATCACCTGAATCTTCAGATACCTCTGACAAATTTTCCTTTTGAAAATTTCACTTAAGGTAATTTTCAAATGTATATAGTTGTTGGACCCTTGTATCCAACTTTCAATTTCAGATAGAATTGTTTTTCAGCAACATTAACAGGTCAAAAGTTGTCATATGCAAAATCCTCTGCTAAAATTATGTACCCAAGGTTCTTTTGTTGTCGTTTGTTTACTTGAGACGAGTCTCACCCTCTGTCGCCCAGGCTGGAGTGCGGTGATGTGATCTCAGCTCACAGCAACCTCTGCCTCCTAGATTCAAGAGATTCTCCTGCCTCAGCCTCCCAAACAGCTGGGATTACAGGTGCCTGCCACCGCGCATGGCTAATTTTTGTATTTTTAGTAGAGATGGAGTTTCACCATGTTGACCAGGCTGGTCTCAAACTCTTGACTTAAGGTGATCTGCCTGCCTCAACTTCCCAAAGTGTTGGGATTACAGGCGTGAGCCACTGTGCCCAGCCCAAAGTTTTAATATACAATTAATTGGTGTGTGAAACTTCTCCGAGCTTGGAAACTTCCCCAGATTGATCTCCAACATGGTATTTGGTCAAGAGGTAACAAGCAAACATGCTAATTGACAACTAGCTGAAGAATAATCCCAGTCTTGAAACCAAACTTTGTTTTAATCATCAGCCTGATCATGCACTTTGGGGATGATCTGTTCTTTTTAATCAATTCACTATTTCACTCAATTAAACACAAGCATAATGAGTCCCTACAATGTGCTCTTTAGGGCTTATATATACAGAACCCTACTGTTTAAAGCCTCGTTCCATTTTTGTCTTTTGTGTTTTAAAATGAGTAAGTTCTACTCCCATGCTGAAGTGCTTTTAATAAGTCACTGAATTTTGGAATTCAGTTTCATTATCTATAAATGGAGGATGTGAGATTAAAATAATTTTCTCCATTCCTGATATTCAAGTTTCTAAAAACCAGCGGGGAGAGTTATTTTATTTGTTTCATACGTGTAGGTAATTTGATGGTGAATGGAAGAGGCTAGTTAACTAGACATATTGTAGGAGTGGTTATTTTATGGCTTTTATAGGATGAAAATAACTTTTAAAGTAATAAAAAGTAAAGGGAAGAAAATAAAGGAAAATAAATAAAATATTTAGTAATCTGTGCCAAAATCACAAGGACTTTACACTCATTACCTCATTATATCAATGCTCACAATGATGGAGATAAATACTATTATTACCATTTTGCTGATAAGGAAACCCTAGCTGAGAGAAATTAAGTAACTCACTTAAGATCACACAGCTAATATATGGAAGAGTAGATATCAGCTCAATTTTATCAATGCCAGAGATTAAAGGGATAAAGGTAGCATAATAAATTTAAAAGTAGAAAGTGAGCCCAAGTTTTATGTTTAATTATTTAAATGAAGAGAAGAGAAACCTTTCTGAACGCTTTTGGGCAAAAGACCTGCTATTGAGTACATCAGGCTGCAAAAATTCTGAGTTGATTAGATTTCTTCTTATTCCAGCTTCCTTAATTAGAGAAGCAGAGAGCTGGGAAGCCCACACTTCTGCCTGTAAAATCTGCATGCAGTCATTCTTTCTAACTCTCAAGTAACTGCTTACCTATTGCTTAGTGATTAGCCCAGGACACCAGACCTACGAAAATCAGTCATCATCTTCTAATGAGAAAGTACAAGTAGTCCATTTGTAGGTTGATTGTTTGGAACCCTTTTGTCTTTTAACCAGTGTTGTATATACTAGTTAGCTTCCTTACTTAATCCTCAATATGTTATTGAGTTCCTATTAGAAGTATAGAATCGAAGGGCATTTTATTAGGAATATTCTTCCTAATCTTTAAAATGCATTTAGAGTTGCCGCTCCCTATCACTCAGCCTCCTCTCCCCCCTAAGGTAGAGACAGAAAATTCAAATGGTTACAGTAGGTTACAAAGAAGTAATGAGTGAAAGAAAGGGCTCAGCAGCTTGAGGCTGTGGTGAAATAATGAGTATACACCCAGTCTAAAGAGGTTGGCCTCAACTCATCCCCAGTCAATTATTACTGTGCATGAATGCAGGCCTAGTGTTGATAGACATTCACATTTCTCAAAAGAACTAAGAAATACAGATTTCAATGTAAAAGCCTGTTTATTTTGAAGTGTAGACAGCTAAATCAATTTAAAACAAAATTAAAGTAAAAATACAATCCCATCACTTATGACAATATATAATGGCAAGAATCACTAGTTTTGCAATTTCTGCTCTAGAGTCGAGTTTTGAAAAGACAAGACTCAACAAGATGGATTTTTGTTAAAGATGTCAATAAGATCTAGAGAATGTTATTTTTGGTAAGAATCAGGTATTGCAACTACCTAGTAAAATACAGGAAGAGAACTTGATTTAGGGAAGTGGGTTCCTCCCAGCTTTCTTTCCTGTAGTGATTTATCTTGAATTAGGAGGTGAATTGAAATGGATTAGAGAAACACAGAGGAGATCAGCTGTTTCCCCTTTATCTCCTCTGCTGCTTGCAACCCATGTTAGGGTAGGGGTTGAGAGAGGAAGGGGGACCTTGCCAAAGGATCATTCATGTGTGTATTAGACCTAGTTAAATCTGTAGCTTTGTATATCCAGAAAGTTCCTTTCATGAGAAAATTAACTAGGTTTGGTGCTTTCTGCAAGACGGAAATGTTAGATTTGATACTTTTTAAGAAATGCTCCCATCACTAAAAAACAAAGTCAAATTTACTCTGAATTACACTGATCACTTTGTCCAAGGTATAAGCAACCTGAGGAGACTTGAGTTTTCAAAATCACGTTGGCATTTTTATGAAATTATATATGGAGTTCCAATATAAAAGTGAAACATCCTTAGAGAGTTTCACTTTCGTGCTTTGAATCAGCCTAGTGACTGTGTATTACAAATTATCTCTCTTCCTCTCCTTTTTTCACTCTAAAGTCTTACTCTCATTATTTTATTTCAGCTATTCGTCTAGTCAGATCATTGGGTCAAAGGAGAACTATCTACATTGCTTTAAATTTTTCTTAGCTAGCAATATGATGTTTAAAGTTTGCATTATGCTTGCAAAAGGCCAAATGTTCTTCAAATAAATTTAAAAATAAAACAGAAGCACTGCTAGTGCTAGAGATTCAATCACAATCAGAGGAAGTATATGCTGCCCTTTTGGATCCTAGCATTTAGGAGGAGCTAAATAGAAGTAAATGGCAATTATGTATGGTTGTAATAACTGATGAACTACTGGGTCCTATGGGAACTTATATGGAGATTGAGTTAGTTTGGGATTAAACATTCCAATTTTGAAAGTAGGCTTCTAAACTATGAACTAAAGAGAATGTAGGGGTTAAAAGTTGAATTAGGAAAAGAAGATGAGAATAGAGGGAAAGTTTAGAGACAGAAGGACTGGCAACATTTAGACTGAGGAATGAGTATAGATTTCTATTTGTAAACAAATATTTGTTTCTGTAGTAGACACCCAGAAGCGGATTTGCTGAGTCATGTGGAACATGTATACTTAACTGTATAAGAAACTGCCAAACTGTTTTCCAAAGGGGCTAGACTATTTTGCATTCCCACTAACAATGTATGAGAATTCTAGTTGCTCCACATCCTTGCCAATATTTCATATTGACAATTTGTGTATGTGTTCTGTTTTCTGCTATTTTTAATATGTATGTAGTATTATTTCACAATGCTTTAACTTGCATTTCCCTAATTACAAATGATATCAATTAACTTTTCTTGAGATATCTATTGTCAAGATATAAGTCATGTACTATACAATTCACTAGTTTCGATTGTTTCTAATATTCCACAGAGTTGTGCAACTATCACCACAATCAATTTTAAAACATTTTTTCTATCTCCTTCAAACTAGAGAACTATTAATCTATCAAACTATTAATCTAGTTTCAAGCCCTATTTTCTATCTCTACACATTTTCTTACTCTGGACGTTAAATATAAAGGAACCATACAATATGTGGTCTTTATAACATTTTTTTTCACTTGGCATAATGTTTTCAAGGTTCATCTATGTGTAGCATGCATCAGTACTTCATTCCTGCTATGGCCAGTTCTGTTGTATACTGTTGTGTACCGCACTTCATTCTCTGTTCATATGTTGGTGAACATCTGGGTCATTTCCACTTTTTTGGGTGTTATGAATAATTCTGATGAACATCTATATACAAGTTTGTGTGTAGATGTACTATTTCATTTCTCTTGGATGTATACGTAGGAATGGCATTTCTGGGTTTCGGTCATATGAAAACTCTATGTTTAACAGTTTGAGACAGCATTAAACTGTTTTTCAGTGGTGCCAGGATCTACCATTTTACATTCTCATCTGCAGTGTATGAAGGCTTCAATTCTCTACATGCCAACAGTTGTTACTATTTATCTTTGATTATAGCCATAAAAGTGGAGGTGAAGTGGCTTTTCTCCATATTTTCCTGTTGGCTAATGATATTGAATAGCTTGTCATGTGCTTATTGTTCATCTGTATACCTTTTTAATAGAAATATCTGTTTGGATCGTTTGCCCGTTTTTATGAATTCTAGATGTAACACCCTTATCAGATATATGATTTGCAAAATTTTTCTTCCATGCCGTGGGTTCTGTTTTCCCTTTCTTGATGGTATCCTTTGAAGCACGAAGGTTTTACATTTTGATTAAATGCAGCTTATCTATTTTTTTTCTTTTGTCATCTGTGCATTTGGTTCCATATCTAAGAAGTCATTGCCTAATCCAATTTCATAAAGATTTATTTTTATATTTTCTTCCATGAGTTTTATACTTTTAGCTCTCACACTTAGGTGTTTGATCTATTTTTAGTTATTTTTTGCACTTGGTGTTAGATAAGAGTCCAATTTCATTCTTTTGCATGTAGATTCCCATTATTCCAGGTCATTTCTTGAAAAGACAATTATTTTTCAATTAAATTGCTGTAAGTAAATCAACTCTAAATGTGAGGGTTTATTTCAAGATTCAATTCTATTCCATTGATCTATATGTCAACCTTTATGCCAGTACCACTCTATTTTGATTACTTTATCTTTGCAGTAAGATTTAAAACCAGAAAGTATGAGTCCTCCACTATTGTTCTTCTTTTTATTAAGGTTGTTTGGCTTTTATAGATTCCTTGTATGTCCATATGAATCTTAGGATAAACTTGTAATTTATTCAATGACAATCTGAAATTTTGATAGGGATTGCATCAAATCTGTAGATCAGTTTGGGAGTATTTCCATCTTAACAATATTACGTCTTCTGATCGATGAACATGGGTTGTTTTTCTACTTATTTAGATCTCCTTTAATTTTTTTCAACAATGTTTTGTAGTTTTCAGTCTGCGCTCATTTCATTAAATATATTCAGTAAATTTTATTATCAATAAATTTTATTCTATTTGATGCTATTGTAAATGGAATTGTTTCTTAATTTCATTTTCAGATTTTTTTATTGTAGTGTATTGAAATATAATTTATTATATATATATATTTATTCATTTATTTATTTCTTTTTTTTGAGATGGAGTTTTATTCTTTTTGCCCAGCTTAGAGTGCGATGGTGCAATCTCGGCTCACTGCAACTTCTACCTCCCAGTTTCAAGCGGTATTCCTGCCTCAGCCTCCCGAGTAGCTGGGATTACAGGCACACGCCACCACATCCAGCTAATTTTGTATTTTTAGTACAGACAAGGTTTCACCACATTGGCCAGACTGGTCTTGAACTCCTGAACTCAGGTGACCTGCCCGCTTCAGTCCCCCAAAGTGCTGGGATTACAGGTGTGAGCCACCATGCCTGGCCTGTTATTTGTACATTAATTTTGAATCTTGCAACCTTGCTGAACTTTTTAGGTCTAATTGTTGTTGTGTGCATGTGTGTTCCCTGAAAGGGCTGTATATACAAAGCATCCCCCAAAGGCTAACAGTGAAGAAAGCAAAGAGTGAGGCAGACAGATCTAGATTATAGGAAAAGAGTGATTTATTGGGAGAACTTACAAATGGAAGCATGTCTTATGCAGCTGCAAGACAGGTAGATCTCTGCACTACGACCCCCTAGTCACAGGGCTTTAATTTGGGGAAAAAGTGTACATGCTCTGGAAGGAATGAGTAGGTAGCTATGGGCCTCTTAGCCTATGATGTATGCAACACCATCGAGGGTTGTCTTGGAGGAAAGGAAAAACTTACAGTGAACAGGTATTTCTATATAAAAAGTAATACATCAGCTAGACATCTTGGAGGTATTCCTAGACTTAGGGTTAGTCAGGAGTCACATGGCAGATTAACATTTAAATAGAGTCACTCTTGTTCATACAGTGTGTGTGTGTGTGTATTCCCTAGGACTTTCTATATACAAGATCATGTCATCTGAGAATATAGCTATTCTTCTTCCTTTCCAATTTGGATATCTTTTATTTTACGTTCAAGCCCTATTTTCTTATTTTTGTATTGTTTAATGTTGTTTATGTATTTAGAATGCAAGTTTTTTATTATTTATGAGATTTATAAATGTGTTCTCTATTTCTATGGCTTGTTTTTCTAATGTCTTCAGAGTATCTTGTCCATGGCAGAACATTTAATTTCGATGAAATCAAATTTATTAAATTTACTACATATGGATTATGCTTTTATGATTTATATAGGAAACTTTTGTCTAATCCAGAGTTATGAAGACTTTCATCTATGTTTCTCTGGAAGTCTGATAATTTTACGGTTTGCATTAATGATTGTGTATTAGTTAATTTTTGTATGTGGTGTGAAATAAGGGGTCAAAGTTCACTTATTTGTTGCATATGGATGTCTAATTGTTTCAGCCTTATTTGCTGAGAAGACTATCATTTGTCCTTTAAATCATGTTTGTACCTTTGTGAAATATCTATTGGCCTATATATGCAGGTATGCCTCTGGTCTCTGTGTTCTGTTTCATTGATCTGTGTGTCTACTGTTTATTCAAGATTGTCTTTAAAACTGTAGCTTTATAGTAAGTTATGAAATCAGGTGTTGTCAGTCCTCTAACTTCTTTTTTTTAAGAAAATTGTTTTGGATACTCTATTTCTTTTGTTTTTCCATGTAAATTTTAGTATAAACCTATCAGTACCTATACAATTATTGTTAAGATTAAGATAGAAATAATATCGAATCGCTCTATTAGTTTACAAAGGATTGAGATCTGAACAGTATTGAGTTCTCCAATCCACAAACATGGTTTATCTCTCCAATTATTCAGGCCTCCTTTGATTTGTTTAAATCAATGTTTATAGTTTTTAGTATTCAAACATTTTTAATTGCTAAAAAATTTGCCACCTATTTTTATACTACATAAATCCATTGTAAGCTTTTTAACTTACTTTGTTGGATATGTGTTTTTCTTTTTTGCGTGTGGTACATTTAAAAGAAATTTTAGGAAAGTTGCCCATTAAATTAACTGATTTGATGTAGAAACTAATTTAAGTAAGAAACGTGATGCTGCTTTTACAATAAAAACTTGTTAGAACCTTGGAAGACAGTGTAGGCTAATGTAGTAGGAAAGAGCATAGAGTCAAACAAATCCTGATTTCAATACCATGTGAATCTGAGCAACTTAGCCCATCATTCTCTCATTAGGAAGATGAAGACAATGTCTATGGACAGCACGCCTATTCATTTATTGGGAAAATTCAATGAGGAAATACAAATAATACTGCAATAAATATAAACCTAAAAAGTCCTGGGTTGGGAAAAAGAAATAAAAATGTCTTTGTTTGTAGATGACATGATTGTCTATATCAAAAATCTAAAAGCATTGACTAAAAAACTCTTTCTGGAACTAACAAGTGATTGTACCAAGGTTGCAAAATATATGATTAATATACAAAAGTCAACTGATTTCCTATATACTAGCAAGAAACAAGTGGACAAGTGGATTTTCTTTTTTTTCTTTCTTTCTTTTTTTTTTTTTTTTTCTGAGACAGAGTCTCACTCTGTCACCCAGGCTGCAGTGCAGTGGCACAATCTCGGCTCACTGCAACCTACGCCTCCCGGGTTCAAGTGATTCTACTGCCTCAGCCTCCTAAGTAGGTGGGATTACAGGCATGCACCACCATGCCAGGCAAATTTTTGTATTATTAGTAGAGATGGGGTTTCACCATATTGGCCAGGCTGGTATCGAACTCCTGACTTTGTGATCCACCTGCCTTGGCCTCCCAAAGTGCTGGGATTATATGCGTAAGCCACCACACCCAGCCTGGAATTTTAAATTAAAAACGTATTATCATTTACCTTAACATCCTCAAAAATGAAATATTTAGGTATACATTTAAAATCTCTATGAGGAAAACTACAAATCTCTGATGAAAGATATTTTAGAAGTCTAAATAAATGGAGATACTCCATATTTGTGGATAGGAAAACTCAGTATTGTCAAACATGTCACTTCTTCACAACTTTATAGATTCAATGCAATCTCAATACAAATCCTAGCAAGTTATTTTGTGGACATTGACAAATTACTTCTAAAGTTTATATGAACAGGTAAAAGACACGGAATAGCCAACTCAATATTGGAAGAGAAGTGCAACGTTGGAGGACTGACATTACCTGCCTTCAGGCTTTATTGTAAAGCTATAATGATTGAACCAGTATGGTATTTGTACAAAAAAGGTAAATAGATAAATAATATAGAATAGAGAGCATAGAAATAGATGCACATAAAGATAGTCAACCAATATTTGACAAAGGAGCAAAAGCATTACAATGGAGAAAAGATAGTTTTTCAGAAATGATGCTGAAACCACTGGACATCCAAATGTGGAAAAATGAATCTTTACACATCCCCAACACTCTGCTCAAAAATTAACTCAAAACGGGTCATAGACTTAAATGTAAACTGCAAAACCATAAAACTTTTAGAAGATAACATAGGAGAAAATCTAGATGATTTTGAGAATGGCAGCAACTTTTTAGATACAACATCAAAGTTATGATCAATGAAGGAAACAATTGATATGCTGGACTTCATTAAAATAAAAACAATCTGTTCTTCAAAAGATAATATGAAGAGAATAAGAAAACAAAGCCACACACAGGAATAATATATTTGAAATACATAGATTTGATAAAAGACTATTCTCATCCAAAATGTACAAAGTACTCTTAAAACTCAACAATAAGAAAACAACCAAACTGAAAAATGAACTGAAAGCCTGAACAAATCTCTAACCAAAGAAGATATACAGATGTCCAATAAGCATATGAAAAGATGTTCAACATCATATATCATTGGGGAATTGCCAACTAAAACAACAAGATATTATTACACATCTAATACAATGGCCAGAAATCCAAAATACTGGCAATACCAAGTGTTGGTAAGGATGCTGAGCAAGAAGCATTGTCATTCATTTCTGGCGGGAATGCAAAATGGTACAGCCACTTTCGAAGACAGTTTGGCAGTTTCTTGCAAAACTAAACATACTCTTACCATAAGACCCAGCAATCACACTCCTTGATATTTACCCAAGGTATTTGAAAACTTATGTACACACTAGAACTTCTGCATGGATGTTCATAGAAGCTTTATTCATAATTGCCAAAACATGAAAGAAATCAAGATGTCCTTCAGTAGGTGAATGAACAAATAAACTACGGTATATTCAGACAATGGAATATTACTCAACCCTGAAAAAAATGAGCTACCAAGCCATGGAAAGACATGGAAGAAACTGAAATGCATAGTGACTAAGTGAGAAGAACCAATCTGAAAGTCTACATCCTATCTGATTCCAACAATACGACATTTAGAAAAGGCAAAGCTATGTAGACAGTAACAGATTAGTGGTTGCCAGGGGTTAGTGAAGAGGGAGAGGTGAGGAGGTAGAGCACAGAAGATTTTTAGGGCAGTGAAACTATTTTGTAATTCCAATGGTGGATATATGTTATTATTGTCAATACCCATAGAATGTACACCACCAGGAGAATATCTTTCTTTCTTTCTTTCTTTTTTTTTTTTTTTTTGAGATGGAGTCTCCCTCTGTTGCCCAGGCTGCAGTGCAGTGGCACAATCTCGGCTCACTGCAACCTCTGCCTCCCAGGTTCAAATGATTCTCCTGCCTCAGCCTCCTGAGTAACTGGGATTACAGTTGCCGGCTAATTTTTTTTTTAGTAGTGATGGGGTTTCACTATGTTGGCCAGGTAGTCTCGAACTCCTGACCTCAGGTGATCCGCCTGCCTAGGCCTCCCAAAGTGCTGGGATTACAGGTGTGAGCCACTGCACCCAACCTAGGAGAAAATCTTTATGTAAACTATGTACTTTGGGTGATAATGAAGTGTCAGTGTTCATTGATTGTAACAAATGTACCGCTGTGGTGCAGGATATAGACAGAGGGGAATATTGTCTGTGTGTGAGGATGGGGTGTATGTGTGGGAACTCTCTGTACTTTCTGCTTAATTTTTCTGAGCACCTAAAATTGCTCTAAAAATAAACTGAATTAATTAATTATTTTATTATTTATTAATTGGTTTATTCATTTAACAAATCTCAGGTAAAATGAAAATCTGGTGGGATAAAAGAAATGCTGAGACAATGTCCCATTTAAAAATGTCTTTTATTAGTGAAAATTTTAATTTATCTCTGATCAACAGTTAAATAATATGATTTAAGCATTTTTGTTTAAACATAGAAACTCCAGGATATTAATTATATAGGAGCTGCAGTACATCTGTCAGCTAGCAGCATGTCAGCTATAAAATATACCTAGGAAAGCAGCCACAAGAGGACATTCACACTCAAATTAGCAGATTTATCTGATTTCAAAAATGGAACAATTTTTAACTACATTGGCAAGGAGCAGAACAGAAACATGAAAGCAGTAGTATCATTTTTTAAAAAGATAACCTTGAAGTCAGTGAAAATGTCTGTGGAATTGCTTTTTAAACGCAGAGACACACAAATGAATCTCGTATTTTTGTTTTCAGAACTTTGAAGGTTATTAATCTCCAGATTTGTACGTTTTATGTAATCAAACTTTTTCAATTTCCAAAGCTCCTTTGCAGTTAGATTCCCTCGTATAGGCTTGGCATGAGGTGATGCTGATACCTTTGATGCCAGAGTCAGTGAGCTCTGTGGTAAGGACTGACAGCAGGAAGCACAGACACCAACTTTCTTTAAGAAATGGACTGTCACTGTCAATTCTGCTGTGTAGAAGTCTGGACTCTTGTCAGTATGAACATCCCATTTGACCTATGAGTTCGTGCCAGTGGAGAAAAAAATCCCCTCACTGTGGACGTAATTGTATTATTTTTATGATTGTTATAAACCTTTTTTAAAAAGCAAGAGAAAGATAAATGAGGAAAAGCATAGGGATCACCCAGGATTTATCTATTTCTTTGCTTGTTTCTAGGATACCTTCCTCCCTAAGAATTGGAGCAGAACAGCCCACACCAGAGTAGTTATTCATCACAGGCCCAGGTGTCTCTGCTTTTGGAATCCTGTTTTCTAAATCCCCCAGTATATGAAAATCACATTTCCATGACCAACCCACATGTAATTTCTGGCATTTGTGGTCAGTCTTAGACATTTTCTGCAGGGAGCTAATAAAGATTAGATATGAGTTATGACTGGCAGATAGCTAAGTGATGTGCATAGGTCAGTTTTCCATAATTCAATTTATGTTCAGAAAATTCACAGCTATAAAGCTAACTGCTGCATTAAAACAGGATTGTAGTGATGCCGTGAGAGTGAGACCTGCAGGCAGTTTTACCGGAGCTAGAGAGGTCTCAAGGTTTCCATGGTGTGATCATTATTTAAAGGCAGACTTCCTAATCACAAATATGGCTACTATTAACTATTTAGTTTTGAAGAATTTCAAGTTTATTTATTATTTTCCTAAGAGTAGGAAGCAGTTATTTTGACCTTCTTAACAGACTGAGTGCTTTTTCTATCCAAGATATGAACACACAGTAAAAAATTAAAAAGCATTAAGGCCTGAGACAATATATACTCTAAGCTTGTAAGCAACATTTAAGTGAAATAAAGTCAAAACATTTGAATTAGGTTCTATTCCTGGCTCTGTCACTTGACTTTGGCTATTATGCCTTTGGATGAAATAGATTTCACCAGCATTTTATTTCTGTTATGCTTTTAATCTCCATCATATTGATTAAAAGACGTTTTTTTTTTCTCTTGGAAAACATCTTGAGATTATTGACTGAAAATGTATAAAGTATGCCGTGAATAATCCCTACTAATTCCTAATCACAGTTCCATGACACTGCATTCCTTTGTGCACATGTGCGTGCACGCGCACACACACACACATTCACACAGTGCATCCATTTTTGGCAACATATAAAAGGAATATTTTTAAAGTTGTGGGTGTAGACTTTTAAGGATTGACTCTACTGGGAGAAAAATAGTTGTGCAAAATTTGATACTTATGGGGAGTCAAGGGATTCTCACTTTCGTCTCTCTCTCTACCACAATTTTTGTGTGGAGAGACATAAGAGGTATCCACTTATAGTGACTGAACCTTGCAGTGAGTGAAACTTGTAGTGAAACTTGTAGTGAGCGAACCGCTTTGTGATTCCATTTCCTCAAATGCAGAATGGGTACAATACCACTTTACAGAGTAGTTATGAAGATAAAATGACACGGCTAATGTGTGAGGACTTAGAAAAGAAAAAAATGCTATGCAAATAATACTTGTAGTAAATTAATAGATATCCTGTGTAAATGCTTTTGCGTGCCAGACAACATTACAGGCTTTATCTCAGTTAGATGTTATTTGCCAAATTTTATAGAAGGTTAAGAATGGTGAATCAGCTTTTTGACATCACACTGTTAGAAGATAGTAGAGCTAGAATTTGTACTCAGGTCTAAATGGATTCAAAGCCCATAATCTTTTGTTTTCTATTATACCTTTCATAAAATATTTCTCTTTGTCTTCACTAATGATTTTACCTTGAAATTTGTTTTCCTAATATTGTCTAGTATTATTTGTTAGCATTTGATCCAAATGGCAAAACCAACTTTATTACATCTGATTGGACAGAAGACAGCCAGAGAGGTGGAAAAGTTTAACAGACCTTCTAATTTGCGTTTTTTTTTTTTTTTCATTTTGCAATTAAGAAAACTAAGGAACATGCCAATGGCAATGGCTGTCTGCATTATATACCATTAGATCCTCCATGTATGGGACATGTAGTAGCTATTCTACAATTGTTAATTAAATGATTTAATAAATGCAGACACTTAAGGAGCATATCCTTTATCAGCAGGCCTGGCTTTTAAGGGATGATGAGCAGAAACCTTAGTCCTTTAGATATTCTGCACATCTCAACAATTTATTTTTAAATGGTAGAGTTAATATAAGCAGATGAGCTTGTTCTTTGGTGTGATTTTTACCAACTTTACTGGTTGACCTTGGCCAATTGCAGAGTAACTAAATATGAGGTAATCTGGACTTTTTACATCAAGTTTAAAAATATTTAGAACCTATGTAGATACTTCTGCATATGCCAAACTTGAACAGGCATTACACTGAAGCTAACAAATAACATGTTAACACGATACAGTGTAAAGAGAGCTGCAGACCTTGTTGTGGCTGAAAACTAAGAATGCGATGACAGCATGGTGGATGAGAGCTGAGAAGCGCTGGGGGTGGAGCTGGCTGTGAACAGGTGACTGAGTTTGTGCCAATCCATATAAAATAATGAATCCATGGTCTTAAATTGTGACTTTTAGCTTTTAAAGAGCTTTTGTGTTAGTGTGGTTAAAACAATTTAGCACCTTTAAATCAAGTAAGATATTTCAAAGATCATTAAACAATCACTTTTGGGTTCTGACTTCTGAAATATTTTATTACAATTTATTCCTCAACATAAAAACCCTAGAACTCCTAAAGATATAGTGATTATACCTCAGATTCAGGAGTTTCATTTATTGATACACAAAAGAGGCTTAATTACACTGATTATTTTTCTCTGTTATTTGGTAAGCATTTTATTTTAGGTGCATGAATTAGACAATAATCCTTATGAAACAGTATTTGAGATTTTAAACTAAGCAAATTAGCCAATTATATAATAACATTATCTTGAAATAAAGTCAAATATTTACAATGTAAATGCAAGGCAAACAACTTTTCTCTACTAACCTCTAAGAAGCCAGTGATCATTAGATAATATCTAGAAATAGGTGATATGGAGCAGTGGAAATAGAGCTATCCTGAATCACAAGACAAATGTCCTGTCCTTACCCCAATGCTCTCATTAACTAGTTGAGTGATCTTGACAAAATGTTAACCTTTTCATTAAAAATATGGAAGTTGATGATCTATAAGGTGCTTCCAACACTAAAACAAAAACAAAACTTAATGTCATGTGCAAAAGACATAGAGTCCTTAATTATCTGAAGAAACAGTATTTTTGGCCAATTCAAAGGAATACACTCTATACTAAGAAGAGCTAAATAGACAAACAAACCTTAACAAATTGATCATATCAGTTTTTGGTGCATCCAGATTATTTGTAAAACCTAATAAGTGATCCAAAGTTTCCTTTTTCAGCATGGATTCGGATCATTTTAGAAGCTCATAGGTCTGAGAACATGCATTTGTCTGTCATAGTAGTCAGTTTCTTGCAGACCGAGGCCCTGTTACCTGCAGTTTACATTCATCCTTTCCTCCTTCTGCTTTTCCTCCCCTTCCCTTTCTCCTCCTCCTTCTTTCCTTTCTTTTTTTTTTTTTTTTTTTTTTTGAGATGGAGTCTCACTCTGTCGCCTGGGCTGGAGTGCTGCAATGACGCTATCTCGGCTCACTGCAACCTCTGACTCCCTGGTTCAAGCGATTCTCCTGCCTCAGCCTCCCAAGTAGCTGGGACCACAGGCACGCGCCACCACACCCAGCTAATTTTTGTATTTTTAGCAGAGACAGGGTTTCACCATGTTGGCCAGGATGGTCTCGATCTCTTGACCTCGTCATTCACCCACCTTGGCCTCCCACAGTGCTGGGATTACAGGCATGAGCCACTGCACCCGACCTCCTTCTCCTTCTTTCCATGGATCTCATTTCTACTCTTTCTGAATGCATTCTTCCTATACAGTTTTCTCCTTTATCAATAACCAGAAGTACCTCACACCAGATATGTTACAATCCAATTAGGTGGATTATAGTTTTCCTTAAAGCAGAAATAGGCAAGTCATGTCTGTTCAAGAATATACTCTAGTATCTCTCCAAAATGGCTTTAGAATATCAGTCTCAGATTAACCCAGATAAAGTCTCATATTTTCAGAAAATATTTGCAATATCTCATATTAAGGGTTAATTTACATATAAGCAAATGTCTATATCTAGGTAAAAAGTCATATGCCGATGACTTTATTAATGTTATTGTAGAGTGTAAATATGTATAATCTTTCCCTCTAATTCTAGGGGTTTTTCCTCTTTAGAGATTAGGTACTATTCTGTATCTAAATGAATACAATGATGCCTATTCACCTTTTAGATGTCTGAAAGAATATTGTAAGTTTATCCCTGTAAAATACATGTATCTTACATATCTATTATAATCAGCCAATGGGGAGGTGTTTGGGGTCAGCCAGGTGTGTTAGTGCTCCTGTGATCATACCATGAAGGGAAATGCATTCTCCGTTTGTATGTTGGACAACCTTGTATCTTAGGTCCCATAATTTAAATATATACCACTTTAGTCCATATCAATGACAGTAAGTTAGAGCTTTGGTCTTTCAGGTTGTTATTCAAAAGTAAAATCATGTGTAAATGGTAGAAAACCAGGGGCAGAGGACCTGATGTAAAATATATACCTGCTAACTGAGCAGTATAGTTAAAAGGTAAGATGTTTATGTATTAAAATATTCCATCATTAGAGATACTGACTCATGAGCAGGTAAAAATGTCAAACAAATAAACAAAAATTGAGAACACCAGAAGAGGATGCTTTGTCTTGATAATTATATATCTTCCTAATGTATGTGAGAATCCTGGTGAACGTACAGTAGAACCCAGCAGAGGCCAAACACTCATCCAACCTGTTGTAGAGAAGGAACCTATGCATTGTGCAGTGAATTGTATTAGTTTATGCTGAAGGTCTCTTTAGCCTTGAAAATCTGAATTTGTGTTTTCCCAGCCCTCAGTTTACATGACTTGTAAACTGAAATTACCCATCTCAGCCCAGACTTGTATAAATCGCTTTGTGAGGCCTCCCCTCACTCTTCCCAGTATCAGACGTTTACTTCCATGGTACTCACAAAGTACTTTGGTAATGTCTTTAGACTTTGTATTTTGACTTACCAGCCCCCTATGCAATGATACATCTGTGTTTTCCTGGCCTTGGGAATTTGCTTGTATCATCTCTTCCCTTCTACATAGCCATTGGTCCACCATCATAACCCAAAAAGCCTTCTTTACTTTCAGTTCAAGTGCCAGAAGACTTCCTTTATCTGCACCAGAAGGCATTGCGTTCACTTCTGAGATCTACTAAGATATCATTTTTAAAAAATCTAATCATAATTTATCTTTGATTATAGCAGTAGCCTCCAAACCTAACATGCATAAGAATCACCTAAAGGATTTTGTAAAACAGTTTATTTGGAAGGGTTGTTTAAACAAAAATTCTGTTTCACTAGGTGATTCCATGAATCTGCATTTCTAACAGATCCACAAGTGATACCTATGCTGCTCATGGACCACACTTTGAGAACAATGATACAGTCTAGATTGTAAGCTTTTCCAAGTTCAAGGCAAGACTGCTTTTCCTCTCCATATTATGTATCAGCTTCAGCAATATTTCAGCTTCAAACTCCGTTGCTCTAGGAAGTGTTCTATGAATGAAGGGTTAAACAAGGTCAAGTGGAATTTAGTCATACTTAGCTTCTAACTGGTAAAACTACCATAGTGATAATTTTGTAATGACAAAAAGAGAGGCAAGTCAATTGCAAAAGTAGCTTCTGTTTGTGTCTATGAGAATAATAATACACTTGAAGAAGAAATAGCCTTTTCACACAGAGAAAAGCAAACTGTAGAAAGCAAAAGAGAAATGAACAGACCTTATTTTATTCCACTTAAATGGAACTGCCATGTGCTGGAAAATCTAAATTTGTTAATTCTGAAGAGAATTGGGAAAAAGGGACTAATTCAATGTATAAAAGAAAAATAATTTGACAAAATTGAATATTACAGTGGAATCACATAAAGGTAGTCTGAAAATGTCTGTCTTTGGGGTTGAAACATAAAATTTTCTAAACCTAGGGAGCGTAAACCCTAGAGCCTCACAGATGCTGTGCCAGTGTGGGGCTTCAGTAATTGTTATATTTTGCATCGTCATTCAGAAACTGTTCTTACAATAACCCCAGTCTAATTTATTTCATTATTAAAGTACATGGTGGTATTTTTGCTGATTAAGTCTCACTATGTCTGACCATTCTTAGGGAAACAACTTTCAAGATATTGACGGGACAAAAACATTAATACCGTTTTCTTTTTAATAAAGTCCCCAGCTCTTTTTCAATAACCCAAAGCAACAAAGGGAAAGAGAAACACAGTGACCCACAATTCTGCTCTCAAGACATGATTCCCCAAATAATCTGAATCTGGCCAGCCAGGAACAAACACCTTTCCTACTCCATTCCCACGTCATCTTGCACATGCTTAATGTAGTCTCATTTTTCTTCATATTTTAATACACACAGCCAGAAATTAGAATTTTGTTCTTCATATTTTAATACACACAGCCAGAAATTAGAATTTTTCTATGTATAACCTTTAGCAAGTCTCTCAGATATATATGTATACATGTATGTATATATTTTATGTATATGTTTGTGTCTACACACACGAACACACACATATATGTACTTTCCCCAATCAGACTTAGTTCAATTTTTGATTAGGAAATTTTTATCTAATCCCCCATTAAAAACAAGTTTATTCCAGATATTGTGGCCAGTACGTTTACAAATTAGTCTTAACAATGTACTTTTAATGGTTCTATTAGATAATGAAACACATTTCATTTCCAACTAGCTTTTAAATATCTATATATAAGATAATCTTAAAAAGAAATCTAATAGTAAAATGCTTAAATAATGTAAATAAAAATATATAAACATAACATTTTAACTAAATCACTAGCTGTGAATGCTTAATTCACCTTTCCTTACATGCTCATGGGATATCTGTGAAAATACACACTGATACAAAGTTAAAAAATATTTCAATCTGTGATTGAGCTCCCTTGGAAGAATTGCTGTAAATTAGAGATTCTCAAATTTGATGCCCAGAGCAGCAGTATCAGCATCACCTGGGACTTGTTGGAAATGCAAATTATCAGGCTCCACCTTAGTCCTATTAAATTAGATGGTCTGGGAGTGTGACAGCAATCTGTTTTGTTTTGTTTTTACAAGTCCTCCAGGTGATTCTGATGGACACTAAAGTTTGAGAACCATTGCTCTAAATACAGTAGATTTGGAGTGGATTCAGAAGTGATTAGAATGCGTGGGAGATGTCTTTCATTCATCCCCACTCTGGATCCTTTGTTCAGAGATCTATAATCGCTGTGTATATCCAGAGAATTTAGTGATAATCCCAGGTCTATGGGTGACTGAGATGACTGACATTTATTTTGCATCCTCCTCCACGTCCCCCACCCACATCACTATCTTTCTTTCTCTATTCTGGAGACTACAACTTCCATATAGCATATTCAGAGGTGTAAAGGGTTGGGAAAACCATACAACACATTTATGAAGCAAATTATAAGTGGAGTTGTAAAATACCGGTAGTGTGGGAAATAAAGAGAAGACAATAATTACAGGCTGCTTAAAATTATCCAGAAGTAAATACACCTATTTTACTGCAAGGATTAGGGAAACAGGAGATGATACAATCTCACTTATTCTGGGTTTCATTGACAATATTAGAAAAGGAATATCTGGATGTACACAGGGAAATAGTGATGGAGATTAAAATGAACACATACACTTATTTGCATGAAACATGTGGATATGGGTAAAGATCCCCTTGTTTGAATTGATGAAGACCAAACTCTTTCTACAGAAAGAGCTAATAACATAAGAAGAATTTGATGTCCTAACATTGCAAAGAAATAATTATTTTAGAAACATATTTTTTTCTAGAATGTATATTTGCTTTTTCAATAAAGAACCAGAAAAGACAAATTCACTAAAGAAGAGATTAAAGATGATACAAAGTGGTCATTTGCAGAGATACAGCTTGTGAGCATAAAAAGTCTGGGATGAGAAGGAAAATTAGAAAAAAACACATTAAACTGATAAAAGTATTCATTGGAAGTGTAAAACCAGAATCGGCAAACTATGAAATCCAGTCAGTGACTTAAAGAACAATTTTGAAAAGTACACTAAGAATGCAGATCAATCAAAAACATAATAGAAATCAAGGAAAGAAAACAAAGATGCAATTTGTAGATAGCTGACAATCCTTGGGAATCTAGCCAAAACAAACTGACCAAAAAGAATAATCAAAGTCATAATAAAATAGTTATTATAAAACTAATAAGATTTTGGCTTTGTAAGTTTAAAGGAATCACTATGTTTCATGGAAAGCTGGTGAAAAAGACCTATGCCTAGAATATACTGTCAGATTTTTAAAATGTCAATAACAAAGTCATATCTTTCAGTGCAGGGAAGAGAGGGATGTTACTTAAAAGCACAAATTTTGGCCAGGTGCAGTGGCTCATGCCTGTAATCCCAGCACTTTGGGAGGCCAAGGCGGGCGGATCACAAGGTCAGGAGATCGAGACTATCCTGGCCAACATGGCGAAACCCCGTCTCTACTAAAAATACAAAAATTAGCTACATGTGGTGGCATATGACTGTAATCCCAGCTACTCAGGAGGCTGAGGCAGGAGGATCGCTTGAGGGATCAGATGTTGCGGTGAGCCATGATCACGCCAGTGCACTCCAGCCTGGCGACAGAGTGAGACTCCATCTCAAAAAAAAAAAAAAAAAAAGTACAACTTTTAAGTTAGATTCAAAGTTTGTATCATAATAAATGCTAGAAGTCACTTATATGGAGTCTCAGAGGGAAAAAAAATTGCATTTCAATAATTATAAATATAGCCGTGTTGTTGTCATTTCTATGTGAAGACATTCTTGAAAATGTAAAGGATTCAAAACATGTATCATTGATGAATCATTTTTGAATAATCTTACTTGAAAATATGCTCCAATAAAACGAAAAATGAGAACTTGGCAACTAAGAAATAGAGAATTAAATAACATATATGGAGTGGTGTGGGCATGATTCCAGTTCAACATAAAGATTTTAAAAAACTTCTGCAATGCTAGCCATCGAATATATTGCAAACATTTAAAAAATTCCCAGAGAATAAATATATGAAAAGTTTTGTCATTAAACAGTCATAATCAACAACTGTAACCTCAAAATATGTTGTCAAATACTGAAAATTTAAGTGAACTAGAAATAAAAAATTATTTTACACTAGTTGTGTTTGTTGAGGGATGATACATGCACAGGCCAATGTTTTTGTATTTTTCATAAATTTATTAATCAGAGGAAATGGTTTAGGATTGCACTTAAAAATTTAGGAGGATATAAACGTTTTGGTTTTGTATCACTGAAGAAAATTAATGCAAACAATGCAGAGATAAAGTGAATCTTACCAGTCATCATAATCAAAGCACATAGATTTATATCCCAAATTAAATTCAAATATTCAGATTAAGTTTAAAACATTTAAAGTGTTATTAAAAATCAAATGTTTTTCAACTGTTTACCAAAACAATTTAAAAATATCACGTTGTAAGCCATAAAAGCAACCCAAATTCATAAAGTCAAAAATTGTAAGACCACATCTCTCTGAAAACACTACAAGGACGCTAGAAACGAATCATATGGATTAAATGATAAAAGCACATAGAAATTTAAAAATATATATTGTAAATATATATTAGGTCAAATAGGAAAAAAATAACTGTAATTTCATACATTTTAGAATGTTTTAACATCAAATTATTAAATTTTTGGCACATTTACAAAGCTGTACGCAGTGGCATAATTTTAGGCTTATTATTAATAAACAGGTAAGATGGAGCATGAAGAAGGAGTTCAATTTATTATGATAGAAAGAATAATATACAATTGTGTTAGTCAACTGGGCATGGTGGATCACTCCCGTAATCCTAGCACATTGGGAGGTGGAGGCAGGCGGATTGCCTGAGCTCAGGAGTTTGTGACCAGCCTGGGCAACACGGTGAAACCCAGTCTCTACTTAAAAAAAAAAAAAAAAAAAAAAAAAAAAAAAAAAATTAGCCAGGTGTTGCGGTGTGCGCCTGTAGTCCCAGCTACTCGGGAGGCTGAGGCAGGAAATGGCTTGAACCAGGGAGGCGGAAGTTGCAGTGAGTGAAGATCGCGCCACTGCACTCCAGCCTGGGTGACAGAGCGAGACTCTGTCTAAAATAAATAAATAAATAAATTGTATTCGTCACTTTTCACTAGGTCTTCCTCCATGACAGTACACCATCTCAATGGCTGCAATAAATGTTTGTTTCCCAGCAAGTTGAATAAAAGAGGCTGGGTCGTTGTCAGTTGCTGTTGCTCAACTGCACTCTGCAGGTTGGACTGATGTCTGTTTTACGCATTTTTTCTATTTCTGGGATGCTGACTGAAGGATCAGCCCCCAAATGGGAAGCATATTCCCAAGGCAAGGGTAAGAACACAAGACACATGGAGAGGGACACATGGAATGCTCCGTAAAGCCCCTATTTGGATGTGACACAACTTCTTTTCTGCCTAAATCTTACTAAAAGCAACTCTCATGGTCAGGCCTAGGTCAGTGAAGCCAAGGAATTTACTCTGCCCACAGTGAACCATGGCAAGAGAGAGAGCTAAGGAAGAATTGTGAAGAAATAACAATTTTTCTTTAATATCCTCTTCAATTAAAAAAGTAGAAGAAAATGGAGGAAAGACAATGATGGAGATAAAAGCAAGAATTTATTTATTAGAAGAAAGATATCCGAAGAGTTGATAAATTAATCATCTCTGGTTATTTCAGACAAAACGAGATTGACCATAGTGAGTCAAATAGTAAGAATAAATATATATAAAGTTATAAATGTTATAAATTAAAATGGAAAGATATTAAGAGTAACTTTTTAAAATAAGGAAATACTATGTAAAATTAAATCTTAATATGTTTGGAGGTCTCAGAAGCCATTTTTTCTGAGAAAACATACATTACCTAAATTGAGCCATGAGGTAAAAACGTTCTTAATGTACTATTAGTCGTTAGTAGCATCAAAATGTTAGTTACCTCTAAATAGAATTTGGCCCCGGAGTTTTTAGGGTTTTAAAAGAATTAGTCCCATGCTATAGAATTCGTGATAAGACATGCAAAAAGATGGAAAGCTACCAATTCATTTATTTTTCCCAACATAATCCTTATAAAAAGCCTGACAAAGATAACAAAAAGGTAATGATTATAGAATTTTTTATTAAGATAGCAAAATTCAATATAAAGGTGAATCAAGAAAACGTTTAGAAAACTTTTACTGTTGCCTAGTCTGTTAAATGGAGTAACTTACTTTAATAATATATAATCAAAAAATATTGTTATATCAATAAAAGATAAAAAAAGATATTTAATCAAAAAATGCTGACAATATTGAACATCTTATCTATAAAACAAATTCATAAGAACTTTTTGCACAGCTAGCCATCGAATATGTTGCAAATGCTTTTAAAAAAGATTCTGTAATGTAATAAAATTTCTTCTTTTTTTTTTTTTTGAGACAGAGTCTTTCTCTGTTGCCCAGGCTGGCAGTGCAGTGGCACACAGTCTCAGCTCATTGCAACCTCCACCTCTCGAGTTCAAGCGATTCTCCTGCCTCAGCCTCCAGAGCAGCTAGGATTACAGGCAACTGCCACCACGTCCAGCTAATTTTTTGTGTTTTTAGTAGAGATAGGGTTTCACCATGTTGACTAGGCTGGTCTCAAACTCCTGACCTTGTGATCCACCCGCCTCGGCTTCCCAGAGCGCTGGGATTACGGGTGTGAGCCACCGCGCCCGGCTGTAATAAAATTCATAATGTAATGCACTTTTTTACATTTAAAGTCAGAGTTTTATATAACTAATCATTTCTGGATTTAAATGTAAAAATAGTTCTCCACTAGCACCACCAACAAAATACTTTGGAGAAATTTAGAAATAAAAAAGGTATTTTCTTAACGTGCTAAAAAATATCAATATTATATTAACAACGAATAGTCCAGATTCCCGTTATTATTATTATTATTATTATTATTATTATTATTATTATTATTTTGTATAGTTCTGGAAGTTTGGCTTCTGTGATAAGAGTAGAAATGAGGAAGATAATTACTGGAGAAGAAAAACAACTTAAAAGGTGTTTTTTAGATGATATGTTTAGGGAGAGAGAAGGAAAGAGAGAGAAGAAAATTAGCCACTTTTGGAATTAGTAATAAAATTCAATAAGTAAGAGAAGTTTCTTTAAAAAGTCAATAGTTCTTTTTAAGGAATAACAAGAAATGTGTGGGGCTTTGAGACAAATACCAGGGAAATTTTTCAGAACTGAATAATAAAAATTTGAATAAAAAATATTGGTTAACATCTTGATATAAGAAATACAACACAATTCTTTATATAAAACTTGTACTTTTTTGTAAAACAGGTCATAAATAAAATTAAAAGTAATTATATCTGGGAAAATATTTGCAATAAATGTGGCCAATATAAAGTTCATATTTTTAATATATACAGCACTCTTAGAAATTATTTTTTAAAGAGGTTTATCATGGTTTATTTTACACACAATAAGCCATTGAAAACAAACCTCAAAGATAGGCAAAAAATTTAGCAATATCTTAATAGAAAATAGATGTAAAGAAGCTTTTCACAAATCACCATACTTTAGTTACAAATACAGAGAAAATATTAGGTATACAATCATTTTCCTAATGCATTACAAAATTATATATACATCTGAGTAAGCTGTGCATTATGTATATACCTGAGTGAGGTTAAGTATTTTTTTTAGATGGAGTGTAATTTGCTTCAATCTTTGGGAAATGCCCTTTAACAATACAAATGAAGCAAATTAAAAATATATATATTATATATATATTTGTGTGTGTTCGTGTATACATTTGTACTTTAAAATAAACAAATACATATTTATTCTTTGACTCAACACTTCTAGGAAAGTGTTATCTGAAAAGTTGATCATCTTAATTATAATCTGCAGTGAAGAAAACAATAAGAAAAGTCATATTATGTTATAAATTATGAAATATGCTTCCACTAAATGTTTTATGAAAAGTTTGCATTAATACTTAGCACAAATTTAAAAAACAGTATAATTACAGCTTTTTTTCCAACTACACGCAAGAGAGAAAAAGAGATAAACAAAATTTGAAAGAAAAGTTTTAAAATGTTAGCAGTTTTTGCTTTGGGAAAGAAAGTATTTGTGTTTTCTTCTTTTATTTCTAAATTTTCTTTAAAGAACATACCTTACTTGAATATAATAAAAAATATATATATTTTTAAAAGGTATGACTTGACCAGGTGTGGTGGCTGACACCTGCAATCCCAGGACTTTGGGAGGCTGAGGCAGGAGGGTCACATGAGGTCAGGAGTTCAAGACCAGCCTGTTCAACATGATGAAACCTCGTCTTTACTAAAAATCCAAAAATTAGCTGGGCATGGTGGCTGGTGCCTGCAATCCCAGCTGCTCAGGAGGCTGAGGCATGAGAATCACTTGAACCTGGGAGGTGGAGGTTGCAGTGAGCTGAGATCATGTCACTGCAGTCCAGCCTGGGCAACAGAGTGAGAATCTGTCTCAAAAAAAAAAAAAAAAAAAGTGTGACTTTTTTTAGGGGATAATGTTTATCTATAGCTGTGTCCCCACCCACATCTCATCTTGAATTCTATAGCTGTGTCCCCACCCAAATCCCATCTTGAACTGTATTTTCCATAATCCCTATGGGTCATGAGAGGGACCCAGTGGGAGTTAATTGAATCGTGGAGGCAGTTACCCCCATGTTCCTGTTCTCATAGTAGTGACTGAATTCTCACGAGATCTAATGGTTTTTATAAGGGGCTTTTCCGTCTTCGCTTCGCACTTCTTCTTGCCACCATGTGAAGGAGATATTTGCTTCTCCTTCCACCATGATTGTAAGTTTTCTAGGCCTCCTCAGCCATGCTTAACTGTGAGTCAGTTAAACCTCTTTTCTTTGTAAATGAACCAGTCTCGAGTATGTCTTTATTACCACGTGAGAACAGACTAATCAGGGTACAAAGCCAAGTGGATGGCTTTTCCAAGGAGAAAATAATTTCCAAGGAGAAAATAATGTAGTGCCAAATTAGAAGGAAGTTGTTCCTCCTTTGCTAAAACTATCTTTATGTCAATTTACAGAGAGAGAGATCTAGCTTTTTCTCTGTGTTGTTGCCTACCTCCAAGCTCATAGTAGGTTGCTCAGTGTATTTCCTGAATAAATGAATAAACACCCAGTCTAGCTGACTCAAATCTGTAGGATATGTTGCATGGACAACCTCTCCAAGCCCCCTACTGGCATAGCAAAGGAAGAGCATAACCTGGGCAAATTGAGTCAATTATTTCCCCTGAAGTTAAATCTAGATGTTACAAACAGCTATTATGAACTTTATTTAAATTTAATCTGGTAGCAGTGTTTTTATTACTATTAGTTTGAGCATAAGAGCTAATTTTCTGAACTTTACAAATCACTTTGAAGGGAAGATTTTCTCTTGTTCACCCAAAACTGTTACATTTAAGGTCATGTCATGTGAATCCTAGCCAGGCAGGAAAGCTCAGAGCTCAGGAGCTATTCATTAGTATTCTTTAGTTTGGAATGTTATCCTGAAACTCCACTTTCCAAATATAAATTAACCTGAATAAACCATTGTTGGTAGCAAAGTGTTAAATATGTTCACTTTTTCCCCTTTCCCATAGCAAAAGCATGGGCAATACACCATGATAAAGTGATTGGATAATTATTGTTTTAGCCAGAGAAAGTGAAGTTTATATTTTACTCTGCTTCAGAAAGCTACGTTAAAAATTTCTCATCAAAATGTTTTCTGAATATTCATATAAATTTGAAGAGTTTTGCAAAACAAAAATGTGGTTGTAGTCCTTAGCTATTAACAGCTTTTGCAGCAGTTTACAGACAAAATGGAGCAAGAGACTTACATGCCAGAGTTATGCTTAAATTTCCGAGGAAAGAATGAAGTAGGGAAGACACAAAAAGAAGGAAGGGAGGGAGAGAAGGAGGGAATAAAAAAAAAAAGCGTGTCACTGGGAAAGTCACCCATATTCGCTGAAGTTTGCTTTGACTTAAATGTGCTAATTGAACTAAGCCAAAATGTGTTGTCTCCCAATTCATTAGCAATATTGTAATTAAAAGAGCACCTTCAGTTCTAGAGGGTAATGACCTTTTTAATTGAACTTGGGGATTCAGATTGCTGTTGAATAGTAGTGAATTTAAATGCTGAATTCAAACGCCAAATTTTCTTCTGGTAAATGTACAATTAGGAATCAAATGTGAATTCCCCTAGCAATTTGCTCCTGTTTTTGTATATGGCCTTCCTTGGATTTGAGAGGAAGACTGAATCTATTGAAAACTTTATTGTGTGTTTGGCCCTTGACTGATCCATAATAATTAATTCTCCAAAAGAAAAGTTGTCACATAATTGGAAAATACTTAAATGTTATAAAATATTACCTTAAAACAATCACTATTTGTACTTTCCTAGGACTTCTTGTTATCTCTGATTATATAAACATGCATTTTTGCATAGTTTTAATCAGAGTAGTTTTTAGGATCAAATGCTAAACTACTGAAACAAACAAATAAAATAAGATTCAATAGCTCAGACAAGATAGAAGTTTATTTTTCTCACATAACAGTTGCAAATAATTACTCTGGGTTAGCAGTGCCTTCCTTCCACATAGTCACTCAGGGTCTTATTCTGATAGTGCCTCTGCCTTCTTCACCATGTGATATCAAAGATCACTCTGGTTCTCATTATTCCAGCTCATAGGAAGAGATCAGGGGAATGTGAAAAGACAGGACTAGTCTTTTTTTTTTTTATTTCAAGTTCAGGGGTGCATGTGCAAAATGTATAGGTTTGTTACATAGGTAAACATGTGTCATGGTGGTTTGCTGCACAGATCATCTCAACATCTAGGTAGTAAGCCCAGCATCCATTAGCTGTTCTTCTTGATGCACTCCCTCCCCCCACCCCACCCCTACAGGCTCCAGTGTGTGTTGTTCCCCGCCACTATGTGTCCTTGTGTTCTCATCATTGAGCTCCCACTTATAAGTGAGAACATGCAGTGTTTAGTTTTCTGTTCCTTCGTTAGTCTGCTGAGGATAATGGCTTTCAACTCCATCCATGTCCCTGCAAATGACATGATCTCATTCCTTTTTATGGCTGCATAGTATTCCATGGTGTATATGTATCACATTTTCTTTATTCAGTCTGTCATTAACAGGCATTTAGGTTGACTCCATGTCTTTGTTATTGTGACTCATGCTGCAATGAATATATGAATACATATATCTTTATAATAGAATGTTTTTAAAATTTTTTTAATTTCCATAGGTTTTTGGGGAACACGTGGTGTTTGGTTACATGAGTAAGTTCTTTTGTGGTGTTTTGTGAGATGTTGGTGCACTCATCACCCAAGCAATGTACACTGTACCCAATTTGTGTCTTTTATCCCTCGCCCCCTTCCACCCTTTCCCCTTAGTCCCCAAAGTTCATTGTATCATTCTTACGCCTTTGCATCCTCGTAGCTTAGCTCCTGCTTATAAGTGAGAACATACAATGTTTGGTTTTCCATTCCTGAGTTATTTCACTTAGAATAATGGTCTCCAATTCCATCGACACTGCTGTGAACATAATAGAATAATTTATATTTCTTTGGGTATATACCCAATAATGGGATTGCTGGGTCAAATGGTATTTCTGCCTCTAGATCTTTGAGGAATTGCCACACTGTCTTCTACAATTGTTGAACTAATTTGCACTCTCACCACCAGTGTAAAAGTGTTCCTTTTTCTCTGTAACCTCACCAGCATCTGTTGTTTTTTGACTTTTTTTTTAAACAGAGTCTCATCTGTCACCCAGGCTGGAGTGCAGTGGTGATCTTGGCTCACTGCAAGCTCTGCCTCTCGGGTTCACACTATTCTCCTGCCTCAGCCTCCTGAGTAGCTGGGACTACAGGCACCTGCCACCACGCTCAGCTACTTTTTTGTACTTTTAGTAGAAATGGGGTTTCACCGTGCTAGCCAAGATGGTCTTGATCTACTGACCTTGTGATATGCCTGCCTTGGCCTCCCAAAGTGCTGGGATTACAGGTGTGAGCCACTGCGCCTGGTCTTGACTTTTTAATTATAGCTATTCTGACTGGCATGAGATGGTATTTCTTTGTGGTTTTGATTTACATTTCTCTAATGATCAGTGATGTCAAGCTGTTTTTCATGTGTTTGTTGGCTCCATGTATGTCTTCTTTTGACAAATGTCTGTTCATGTCCACTTTTTATAATACTGGTACAAGAACAGACACATAGACCAATGGAACAGAATAGATAACTCAGAAATAAGACCACACACTTACAACCATCTAATCTTAGACAAACTTGACAAAAACAAGTAATGGGGAAAGGACTCCTTATTTAATAAATCATGCTGAGAGTGCTGGCTAGTCATATGCAGAAAATTGAAGCTGGACCCCTTCCTTATACCATATACAAAAATTAACTCAAGATTGATTAAAAACTTAAATAAGACTGGATGCCGTGGCTCACGCCTGTAATCTCAGCACTTTGGGAGGCACAGGTGGGAAGATCACTTGAGGTCAGGAGTTCAAGATCAGCCTGGCAAACATGATGAAACCCTATCTCTACTAAAAATACAAAAATTAGCCGGGCATGGTGGTGCGCACCTGTAATTCCAGCTGTTCGAGAGCCAGAGGTATGAGAATCACTTGAACATGGGAAACAGAAGTTGCAGTGACAGAGGTTGCGCCACTGTACTGCAGCCTGGGTGACAGAGTGAGACTCTGCCAAAAAAAACAAAACAAAACAAACAAACAAAAACAAATGAAAAACCCAAAACTGTAATATAAAGACACTAGAAGAAAATCTAGGCAATGCCATTCAGGACATAGGCATGGGGCAAAGATTTCATGATGAAAACACCCAAAGCAATTTCAGCAAAAGCAAAAATTGACAAATGAGATCTAAGTAAACTAAAGAGCTTCTACACAGCAAAATAAACTATCATCAGACTAAACAGATAACCTATCGAATGGGAGAAACTTTTTGCAATCTATCCATCTGACAAAGGTCTAATATCCAGAGTGTACAAGGAACTTAAAACAAATGTACAAGAAAGATAGAGGGCTGGTCTTAAGGGCATCAGTGTCACACATTATTTCTGCTTACCTTCTACTGAAATTAGAAGGTAAGCAGAAATGACTCACATGACTCCTCCCATCCACAAGCTAGACTGGGAAATGTAGTGTTTCTGGTAGGTACTTGCAAATCTACACATCTGTTACTAGTAATGAAGGAAAAACTGGATTTTATGGATAGCTAATGGCTTTGTCAATATGTATATGCAATATTGTCTTCTTTCTGAAGTAACATTATTTCATAAACAATATGCCCTTCATTTAGTTAAGGATATGATGTAAGTGTCCTACTACTTTTAATTCTGAAATTTTGTCACATTAATAAAGCTTTAAATTAAAATGTGACTTTTTATACCCTAAATAAATCCACAAACATCTCCTTTATCACATTTGAATTAAAAGCTTTACATTTGTATGTCAAACCTTACACCATAACTTATTTTCCAAATTTTATTAAAAAATTCCCTATTACTTGATGTGCATTTGTTCCTAGACAAGTGGACTATTGGTTTCACAAATTATTTTCTAACACACTGTAAATTTTTCTGCTATACAATGAATGAGTTCACAACATTGATTAAAGCTACTGCTGAATTCAACATTCCACTCATTAATTTACTAAAACTTCTATTTTTAGCTATGTACTACTTCTCTATAGATTTATCCCACCAGTTGAATTTTTAAAGGAATGACTTCTCCAAAAGAAATATTTCTTAATTATTAATATCAAGGAATGGACAACTGGGTTATTGTATATGATCATTATCATAGTATCCTCTGAAAGTGTATCACTAACCTATATGTCTAGCAAAGAAAGATGTTCTTGTTTAATGAAATATGATCTGCATTGAGTTTTATCAACATTATTTATTTTTCCCCTTGACTAGTTTAAGAGAGTTATAAATTATACTCTATACTTTAATAGGCAGATAGACTAATTTTTCAAATATTAGTCCATTTTTACTAACTCTTGTAAATATAACTGTTGCTCTTTTTTTTTTTTTTTGAGACGGAGTCTCGCTCTGTTGCCCAGGCTGGAGTGCAGTGGCCGGATCTCAGCTCACTGCAAGCTCCGCCTTCCGGGTTCACGCCATTCTCCTGCCTCAGCCTCCCGAGTAGCTGGGACTACAGGCGCCCGTCACCTCGCCCGGCTAGTTTTTTGTGTTTTTTAGTAGAGACGGGGTTTCACCGTGTTAGCCAGGATGGTCTCGATTTCCTGACCTCGTGATCCGCCCGTCTCGGCCTCCCAAAGTGCTGGGATACTGTTGCTCTTCTTGATATTTTTTCCTAGAAAACTTTTTTTAAATGTTTGTATCACAAGATCTTCAGATTTAGAGTTGAAAGGAATCCTGAAAGTAACCTAATTTTAGTTCTGAAGCTTGACTTTCCTTCCTTTATATTCTTCCAAGTGGTTATTTAGCTTTTGCATAAGCAATTTCTAGGATAGGAAAATTACTGTCTCCCATAATACTCAATTCCATCTTTTAACATCTTTGACATATGACTGTTAGCATTAGTTCTTGGCAAACACCTATGAAATTTAAAGCATTATGCTAGTGCTCTTAAACATATTCTCTTAGGTAATCCTTATACCAGCCTTATTGTTGACATGATTTATAGTTTGAAAAAATAAGCTCAAAGAGGTTTTATATTTAGGGTCACATTGCTAGTTGATTGAAGGTGAAATTTTCTACTGGATGTATCAGATCATATGTCCATGCTTTTTTCAATAAGATGAGTTGTCTTTACTTACATGTGAAAAAAATCTGTCTTCCCAACAGCCTACTGGGCTACTGGTTTTCAAACATACAGTAGATGAGTTCACGGCATGAGTTAAACATCAGTTACTCTATGTTTAAAGTTCTTCCTGGCAACAATTCTTGAAATATTTGAAGTCAGCCCTCATGTATTCCATATGCTTCCTCTTCTCTGAGGTGCATTTTATAGTTCCTTCAAATGGTTACTTTTAGCTCTTATATTGTCTGAGCCACTCTTGTCTAAATGCTTTCCAGTTTATTTTTTGGTAATACCACTCCAAGTGATGTTCAAAATAGAATGTAATGTTCTTGGATTGGCCAAACTAGCAAACTGTAACATGGGATTACCATCTCAATTGTTATAGGAACTTTATTAATGTAGTCCTATTGAATTAGCTCAGCAAACCACATTGTAGCATTCATTTCTGTTAAGTTTAAGGTTGGCATATAATTTTATATATTAATAAGTTGGTGAGATATTGGCTTTACATTTTGAATTATATCATATTTATTCTTTCTAATTTCCTGTTTTATCCTTTGAAAAGAGCCCATGAAATTCTTTGTCCACTCTGATTTTTGTGTCCTGAAATTTCCATGTCATTGCAATGAAAAAGAATCAAAGTATGGCTGCACTAAAAGGAGAGTATTTCTAAAATGTAAAGCACTTTGCAAAAGCACTCAACATACATTCTTTCTAGCTCTTATAACTACATTATAATGTGGGTATTAGCATACATATTTTGCTCATTACAATTTAGTAATTTGTTCAAGTCCATAAAGAAAGAAGTTTAGAGGAGATGAATTCACCCATATCTGTTTTGTTTTTCCTGCAATGTCATAATGATATTGATAAGTATGTGTTATCCTAAAGGACTAACTAACCAGAAATAGATTATAGAAAACACTTGGTGATATCTCTAGTATTAGGTCAACTTCCAAGGGACTTATGCAACACTTGTGCTAGAAGTGAGAGAGGTGAAAATCATTGTATTACAATATCTGAAATAAACATGCCTGTGATTTGTGAAACAAGTGAGGTTTGCTTTCCATATCCAAGTTTGGACCGTTGCTTCATGCATCCAAAAGCAGATAGATCAACATTACATTATCTTGTACTTCATATAGCTCAAACATATTTGAATCTTCATATCTGCCACTGTGACAAACTGTCTGTGTTTGTCTGGGAAGGTATCAAAAGTAGAGTAACCGGGCAATGTTATTATGCCAGTGTAGAATTGCTAGTGTATATTTACTCTTGATTCTAAGTTGGCAGAGGGCATTAGAGCTCCACTTCACAGCACTTTAGCAATGATACATGGGTTTATTGTGTCCATCAACTTCATTTACTGGAAAATCAGATACCTGGTCTTAACCTCGTTGACTCTGCTTAAAGGTAGACCCCTTAATTTTATCTTCCCCATATCAGCAATCCAGGTCTATAGGAGATGGTTTGTAAATGAGTTGTAGTCTCTAGAAACAAGGCAAAGATCATCTAAAGCATATTAGTGCTAGATCTCTTAATATTTCTTTCTCCAGATTTTTAGATCTTAAGACAGAAAAACACCTACAGTTGGCCTTAGTATTTGTGGGTTCCATATTCATGTGTTTAACCAACTACAGATGAAAAATGTGGCTAGGCCTATAGTAGTTGTGTGTGTACTGAACATGTACAAACTTTTCCTTTCTTGTCATGATTCCCTACACAATGCAGTGTACAAATAACAACTGTTTGCATACCATATACATTGAGTTATAAATTATAAGTAATCCAGAGATGATTTAAAGTAAATAGGAGGATGTACATAGGTTTTATGCAAATACTACATCATTGTATATAAGAGACTTCAGCATCCATGAATTTTGGTGTCCGTGGGAGTCCTGGAACCAGTCTCCACATTGAAACAGAATAATGACTATATATTTCTTCAAATCCCTTTACAATACTGAGAACAGTGCTCAGGATATAGTAGGTTACATATACACATATTCGTTGATTATGGGTTTAACTTTCTAATTTATTGGTCTCAGAAATAGTGAGATAAAATATTGAAACAATGATGATGTAGGGATTTTCACACGTAATTTTAACTTCTCTTTCCAAAGTATGTTGAGAGTTTTTGTCCTAAATGTATATAGTATCAACACATACATATATACACAAATTATTCAATGAAGCTTTTAAATTTCGAGATGATTTCCCATATCACTTAGCACATTTCTTCTCACTGTCAACGGGTGTGTGCTAAGGGAATGCAAATTAACTGTATTATTAATTTAAGTAAGACATAATTAGTAAGGTAAATCTTCTGCCAAAAACCACATAACACATTCCAGGGCCAAATATAAATGAGCTATGATTAGCCTGCTGTTCCCCTTTATTAGTTCAGATTAATGGTGTATTCCCTGTGGGTATAAAGATGCACAACCATGTGTTTTCTAAGGGTCTTAGGACCATTTGTTAACTGCAGTGGGAACTTCACATCTCACTATCTTGTGAGGACTTCCTGGTATTTAATCAATGTGAGAAAGGAGGACAAGTATCAATTGATTAGAAAGCATGAATAGGGTTTGTAAGCAGAACATTTAATGAGCTAACTAAATTTCTCTACCAGTCAATAGCAAACATGGGCTCCCTTCATGCAAGTACTGCATCGTTTCTTCTCCTGCCTGGTACCATTATCCAGACTGTGAATAGCATTGTTGTCAGAGAACACTTTCAGAAGCATTCTTGACTGGAGGAAACACAGGGAGTAGCAATCCATTAATGAAGCAGATTCACATCGATTAATTACATTCTACTTCCTCTGTTCAGGCCTGTAGCACAGCTCTAGAAGGGGAAAAAATATGATGCAAGGAAGAGAAAAGCCCTCAAATTAAATTTTCAAGTCTGATTTATGAGACTCCTCTGAAAATCTAGTTTTTTTCTAATTTCAGTTATTTGTTTCTCTGCTTCCCTGACAAGGCTGTTCTAACACCGCCTGGATTTTGGCTTTTTGCCTGCCTCATTCCTTTCTTGGCTTGTTCTCATTACAGCACTTTTGCCTGATAGGAGTGAAGACCCTTGAAACTGGGAATCCAGACTATATAGAGCAAAACCTATTGCTGGCAATGGGCAGTTAAGAGACAACACAGGCTATTAACTGATGCTGTTGTTTTCTGGTAGCCATTGTGGGGCACTGCATGTGTGCTATTATTCACAATCAGGGTCATCATTCTAGTCCCTGCTGGGATTCATTTTTATCAAGAACAAGTAAGTAAGATGACTATAGAGTGTGCTGTGCAGTGAACTGGCATTTAGGATTTTTTTTGATGACCTTAGTCCTTCCTAATTGTGTTTTGTGGCTATAAGGCCAAGTGATTTAGGTCTGTGTGTGTGCACAAGGGTACAATTTGGAGTATTAACTATAGTGCTATTGCTTCCATTTGTAGAGGATTGTAGGATTTAGAAAACTGGCCCTTGGGTAGGATGGTAGCAGCATCTTCCATTAATAGCCATAAAAGTCAGGAATACTTCAAAAACATTTCAAAAGATAAAAAAGAGAAAACATATGTTACTAGAAACAACTATCATATATCTCATACCCTGCATAAAGAGAGAATCATTAACAGCTAATTTTATATTCAAATAATTATGAAGTTGTGGTCTGCAGAGTCAGCTCCTTTCTCTCCCCTCCTCTCCCTTTTCTTTATTCTTTCTTGCTAGGCAGGATCAGGTTAAAAAGAAAATCCATGAAAACCAACAAGGGTGGCTAAGAAGCTAGAATGATAGAGCAGAAAAGACTTCTTTTCTGAATGATAGAGCAGAAAAGGCCAGAATCACCTGGCCTCACACTGTGATTGGACAGAAGAGACACTGACTTTCCTGGACTCACTTGAGTCTCAATCCTGAACAAGGACTGTGATGCCAAGCCTCTGTCTACTCAAGAGCCATGCTTCCCCCAACCCCCACAACCCCAGGACAGATCTGATTCTTATTACTCTACAGTTGCTTGAAACTTCTTATAAGTTTACAGTTGTGCCTATGAGCAAAGACTTAAAATGAAGACAGTCCTAGAGAAGTACCCTCAGGAATACACTGTTGATGTCAGAGCTTTAGAACCACAAATTTGGATGGAGGGTCACTGGAAAAAGTGACCACAGATGCAGAGTGTAACAGCAAGTATTAAGTGTGTGTGTGTGTGTGTGTGTGTGTGTGTGTGTGTGTGTGTGTGTGGCGGGGTGCGGGGAGGGAGTTGATAAACCTGACTTTGTATGGAAAGAATCACATCTGGCTTGGGTCTCCCAGTGGATGTCACTTCTTTTAACTTGTAGGTTTACTTACACTCAGAAAAATCTAGTCTCCCAAATTGCCTAGGAAGCTAGCACCAATTCTCTGTTTATGAAAACATCAACCACAGTTTAGCATTTTAATTGAAAGAAAAGATAGCTGATAAATTCAACTAGGTTATAATACCCTCAAGTGCTATGATATGCTTCTCTAAGTTTCCTAATGTCACTCATGATCCATGCTCTTGAAACAGCATGACATAATGTCAGGAATGCTGAGTTTGGAGTAGAATATCTCTGTTATACCACTTATGGTTTTTAAGGTTTTTTATTCCTATTAATCTGTCAAATGGGTATGACATCAAGAGGATTAACAGCGATGCCCATAAAGTGCCTAACACAGTGCTTGACCTTACTGGGGATTCAGTAAGTAAGAGCAGGTATTGTTTGTTGCTCTTGTTTTATTATTAACAGTAGTAATGAAGAGCCCTCTTGCTGCTCCCACTTTCTGTTTTTATGGTGTCCCAAACATTCCCCAGCAGGGCAGCCTCTCTTGCTCCCTTCTGCCTGATGTCTTTTCTTAGCAACCCAGAATATTCATCATTCTTACCAGGCACCTGGAGGAAGGAAGCCTCTAGTTCCTCTCTGGTTTGCCTGGTTATCGCAGCTTTCTCAGCTGAGCCTTCAGTGAGGAATCACGGTCCTTCTCTAGAACACTAGTTTCCAAATTTTATAGTTATTTATGCCCATTAGTAAAATGGTGTTGAGGCTATACTCCTAATATATGTTTATTTATTTATAAATAATACATATGCACTACTATACTAATAAGTAAAACAAAGAAATTTTATAAACATTGGAATGGAAACGGTACATTCAGTTGTTTTCTTATATGTTGTCATGGCTCATCTTGCACACCTTCTGGGGTGCACAGCTTGAAAAGCATTGCTCGAGGGGATTATCATGTTTTTGTAAACTAGACTGTCTTACCCATAAACCAAGTACCTCAGTCATCGTCCAGAAAATGCCTTCCACACCCTTGGGTCTCTTTCCATGAGGAAATCCCATGGCCTGTCTCTGCAGCATCTGAACTATCACTCTAGCCCTCATGCTGGCCCTCTGACCCAGTGCTTCTGCATTTTGTCTGTACATGTGATTCGCCTGGGGACCGGTTCAAAATGTCTGTGGCCCATCTCAAACCAATTAAATAAAAATATTGGCAGGTGCAGGGCCCGCCTCTGGGATCCTCCGGGCCTGGTGGTTTTGTCCCTAAGCGCCCGGGTGTTGGGGTGGGAGAAGGAAGGGAGGCACTCAAGGACCCAAGTTTCTTCATCATGGGTGATGAGGTCCATTGGTGCAGGAGCCCTGGGGGCTGCTGCCTTGGCATTGCTGCTGGCCAACACAGACGTGTTTTTGTCCAAGCCCCAGAAAGCAGCACTGGAGTACCTGCAGGACATAGACCTGAAAACACTAGAGAAGGAACCAAGAACTTTGAAAGCAAAGGAGCTATGGGAAAAAAATGGAGATGTGATTATGGCCATGCGGAGGCCAGGCTGTTTCCTTGTCTAGAGGAAGTTGCGGGTCTGTCCTCCCTGAAACACATGTTGGACGAGCTGGCGTCCCCCTCTATGCAGTTGTAAAGGAGCACATCAGGACCGAAGTGAAGGATTTCCAGCCTTATGTCAAAGAAGAAATCTTCCTGGATGAAAAGAAAAAGTTCTATGGTCCACAAAGGCAGAAGATGATGTTTATGGGATTTATCCATCTGGGAGTGTGGTACAACTTCTTCCGAGCCTGGAATGAAGGCTTCTCTGGAAACCTGGAAGGAGAAGGCTTCATCCATCCACGAGTTTTCGTGGTGTGATCAGGAAAGCAGGGCATTCTTCTCAAGCACTGAGAAAAAGAATTGAAGACACAGTAAACCTACTTTCTGTTCTGGAAGCTGCTAAGATGATCAAACCACAGACTTTGGCCTCAGAGAACACATGATTGTGTGAAACTGCCCAGCTTAGGGATAACCAGGGGCATTCACTTGTATTCTGTTTCCACTTATGTCCCTAGGGAGTGACAAACCCATTGATACTCTACTCTTAGTATGGATTATTAATGTATTTTAATATTCTGTTTAGGCCCAGTTAGGCAAAATAGCCCCAAAACAAGATGGACAAAAATCTGAAAAACTAATGAGGATTATTAAGCTAAAACCTAGAAAATACGAGGCTTAAAATTGACTTAAAATCACTGCACTCCGGCCTGGGTGCAGTGGCTCACACCTGTAATCCCAGCACTTTGGGAGGCCGAGGTTAGCAGGTCACTTGAGGTTGGGAGTTCGAGAACAGCCTGGGCAACATGACAAAACCCCGACTCTACTAAAAATACAAAAATCAGTCGGGTGTGGTGGCACGCACCTGTAGTCCCAGCTACTCGGGAGGCTGAGGCAGGAGAATCACTTGAGCCTGGGAGGTGGAAGTTGCAGTGAGCCGAGATCACACTGCCCTCCAGCCTGGGTGACAGAGATTCCATCCCCCCCCACAAAAAAATTGATTGCTGTACCTCATTACAAATGTATATGGTGTTTGAGTGCTGTTGCTTGAAATTATTTTTCTTTTCAGGTCTTAAAAAATCCAAGAAAAGTTGACGATTGACTTGAAGATTACAGAATTTAAGGTTTTTTGGTAAATAAATAAATAAATAAATAGATAAATAAATTTGTGGGTCTGCCCTGAGGCTGTGAAGGGCCTCTTTTGTTTAGCCCAGTGAGCTGTTGGACTGGAGTCGGAAACCATTTACCATAGGTCCTGATCAACACTCCCATGGGAAGCTGGGGCCTCAGAGACTACTGGAGAGCAGGTCTTTTTGATTTTTCTTTCTTTTCTTTTCTTGTTTTAAGACAGAGTCACTCTCTGTCACCCAGGCTGGAGTGTAGTGGCACGATCTTGGCTCACTGCAACTTCTGCCTCCAAGTTCAAGCAATTCTCCTGCCTCAGCCTCCCAAGTAGCTCAGATTACAGGCACCCATCATCACACCCAGCTTTTTTTTTTTTTTTGTATTTTTAGTAGGGATAGGGTTTCACCATGTTGGCCAGGCTGATCTCGAACTCCTGACCTCAGGTGATCCACCCGCCTCAGTCTACCAAAGTGCTGGGATTATAGGCATGAGCCACTGTGCCTGGCCTAGAACAGGTGTCCTTTGCCTACCTTCCTTCTGTTTTCCTCAGTCACATTAGAGAGAGAAGGGTCTTGCTCCAAATCCCATTCTGGAGAAGGCAACCTGATACAGTTTTGTCCAGGACCCACCAAACGTGCACAGCAATGGCCCTATCAACGTATTGCAAATGAAAGGATGAGTTGAGTTAAGTTTTGCTTTGCTCTCCGGCTGTTTATAAAGCAAGCTTGGGAATCAACCAGAGTGGATGATTGGCAGGAGGAAGGGAGGAAGGCATAAAAGGTGACTGCCTTCACCTTCTTACCTTCAAATAGCCCCTTCACCTTCTTACCTTCAGAATAGCCCTTCTATTTATCTCTTTTCTCCCTTCTTCTGTCTTTCATTTTTTTTTTTTTTTAACTGAAAGTGAGATAAGGAGAGAGAAGGTCTTTCCAATATTTTCCTTAGCATCATGAGACATCCCAATTCAGAGTGAAATAAACATTTAATTACCTGGAGTGCTTGGGATAGGGTATTCTTCTTTAAGTTTGTATTTATATTTGTATGTATGCATTCATGCATATATGTTAGGAACTGCTTAATCGCCAGGAAAAAGTTTTCCTTCCACTTTACCCTTTTCTTTCACTTGCTACTTTGGCACCTCTTGTGAAAAAAGCTTTCTAAAAGCCTGAATCCATATTCTTGCCTGAGAGGTGAGTTGAAATGCAGGCATGTAGATTAATATCTAATTATACTGGTGCTTAGCTGCTACCATTGAGGCCAAAAAACACGTCTCCCCTCTCCCACAGCAAAGTCCCTCTCTGTCATCTTAAGATCTCTGGGAGGCATATATTTGCATCAGAACAAAGTGACTGAAATATGTTTCTCGGACTTCCTCACAATGGTCTCTTGCCCACAAACCGTATAAGGCCACTGTAGGCATGCAGCTGCAGGTATCTTCTGAGATGATCGTGTTTCTGGTTACCCTGTTCTCTTTGCAGTATTTCTGGTCATAGCAGTTTTTCTGAGGTGGTTCCCTTGATGCCTCATGTGCAGAAGCTGCTGCACGGAGGATACTGTGTCCTGGATCCTGGATACTGGATCAAAGAGTATTGACTGCAGGCTGAGACTCAAATTGTTTGTTCATTAATTTGTTGAAATAATTGAGTATATCTTTTGCTCCTAAAAAGTAGAACACATATTATCAGATGATAACTAAGGGTCAGAAAGTTCAAATGGCTTGTCAAAGGTAACATACGTGGTCATAATGGCACTAAATGGAGGGCCAACCATGATAACATAATAATAGTAAACAAAGCATATAGAGAGATCAACAGACAAATAAATACTTAATATAAATCAGATACTCTGTATGTGTCTATTGACGCATCAGGCATTGTACTAGACACACTATTAAAATCACTATTAAAACATAGATTTTATAATCAAGAGTCTTAGAATCTGATCAAGAAGGCAGACCCACAAGAAAACGATAAAATGCAATGAAATAAACATTGAAAATGGAGGAAAAATAAAGTTCTTAAGATCACAGGGCACTTAAATTGACTTGAGGAATCAGAGTGCAAAGATCTTTGCACAGCATATTTGGAGAGCATTGAATGATTTGATACACTGAAGCCAAAGTATAAGTGCAGAACTGACAGCACAGATCATGAAAGACTGTAGTACATAGAAAGCAACGTAAATTAATGACATTCCACCACACACAGACTTTCTATGTTACATTAGTGTTAAATGGTTGCACAAAAAGGGGAAATAAAGTTATTTGAAATGATTTTAACAAACAATTGTCAGCAACTTAACAATCAACTGTCAAATCAATTGTTAAAATGATGTTAATCAATTGTTATGTGATTTTCATTTAACAAGTATTCATTGATCACCTGCTATGACAAGCACTGTTTTAGGCCTTTGGGGTACATCGGTGAACAAAATGAATGAAAATCACTGTCCTCACAAAGCTTATATTCTCTTTATTATAAGTTTATTTTATATTATTGTATATTTTATTATATTTAATTATATTATAATTATTTTAGTTTTATTATAAATTTATTTACTATAAATTACTATATATACAAACATGTATTGCTCCATATAGTTTCACATATAATGGGGAATATACTGTATTTTTTGGACAATTTAAGAAATATTCAGTGTTAATTTTGAGTAAAATAGGTCTTTTGCCTCTTTTACCTTAAAACTTAATTCTAAGATTTGACTCCACTGTAGTCAATTAACAATGGAGAACTATTAAGAAATTACATGCAAATGAAATAATATTTGCATTTTGGGAAGAGGACGCAAGCAGTGGAGTTGTTTGATAGGTAATGCCTCTGACTAACACTGGGGAAACTCATTAGGCTGCCACTGTGTGAAAAATAATTCAATAAAATAGGACAATAAAGCAATTGCAACATTTAGGATTATTGAGAGAGAGAGAAGGAGTTTAAAATCATTCCCAGGATTCTGCATTAGATAATGAGATGATGAGTAACAGAAAACAAAAAGGGTTAATACAGGTGAAAGTACTTTTATATCCCTTCATTTAACGTTCACAGAAACTATAAAAGTTTGGTGCCATTGTAACTGTACAACTTGTTGGCTTTTGTTTTTCTTCATAACTTTAGAAGACCTTTTGGTTCTGTCTGTAATATATAATCATGCCTTAAAGCTGATTACAATTTTCACTGTTAAAGATTCACACTTTGGCTACCTTTTCATTTATTACTCACGACCGCAGACTGGGCAGAGGTAGAAGCCATGGCTGAGTAGCCAGAGAATCTAGAGCTGCTGTCAGCAAATTGAATCATCAGCATTCTCAAGGAAATCACCTGCTGGCTTATTAAAGTTAATTGCTTGCAGGTATCAAGTTCCTTAGCCAGAACTATCAAAGTCGCTGTGAGAGAAGTGATTAAGACTGTGCTGGGAGCTTGGCAAAGCTGGATGAGTACCATCTCATGGGGTGTCTTAGCTTCAGGGAGACTGCTTCCTACGTCCACATTGTTTGTTTCTTCCTCCTTGCGCTTCCACCATCCCCTACTCCTGTCCCCACCGCATGCCAACTTATCCAGGTAATGTGTTAATTTTGATTCTCTAACATTTGACAGGCATGTATTAAACATTTATTTCCACCCTCAAAAAGCACTGAGATAAATAACACAGCCTCTGCACACAAGGAACTTCCAGTCGAGAATAGGAGACAGACTTTTAAACCTATGATTATAATACTATGCCATAAATTCTAGAAACTGGTTAGTCTAACATACTATAAGAAGGTATAGAGATAAGGTATATAGTACATATATATGTTTACATTTTCATTATCTGCCTTTGGGGACTGGGATAAAAGAAGATGGAAATATTTACCTATATCAGTCGGAGTCCTCCAAAACGAATTGGCTTACATGGTAGGGGCTGGCAGGTCTGAAATCTATAGCGTAGGTTTTATATAAACTCAGGCAAGAGTTGATGTTGCAGTATTAAATCTGAAATTTGTAGAGCAGGTTGGCAGGCTGGAAACTCAAGCAGGATTTCTATGTTAGTCTTAAGGCAGAATCCCTTCTTTTGGGGGATACCTCAGTTTTCTGTTATTGTTTTTGTTTGTGTTTTTATCTTTTGCTCTTACGGCTTCCAACTTACTGTGTGAGGCCCACCTACATTATCAAGGGTAATCTCTTTAATTAAAGTCAATTGATTAAGAAATGCTCACCACGTCTGCAAAATACCTTCACAGGAGCATTTAGATAAATATTTGACCAGACAGCTGGGCACCAAAGCCTGACCAAGTTTTTTTGCTTTGGTAAGCCAAAGTCGGGCGAGGCACTGCAAATGTATAGAAATTCAAACTCCAACATATATTGAAATTATTCCCTAGGATAGCACTTTAAAATTCAAGCTTATTCCCAGGGTAAAGACATCAAACACCTAGGTAGTGCCATGCTTAGATCCAGGAAAGAAAGGTCTTTGTCCTGGGCCCCATGCATTAGAGGGCCCGACATATGACAAAAACACAAACATAAATGCCTGTTACCTCACTTCTGGCCTACAGCACTGGCTCACTGCAATCTGAAACATTCACTCTCATGATTAATATTATTTGGGCTACCAGAAAATTCTTCTCCACATTTTTTCTTACATCCTAGTGGCGAAAAGATAGCAAAGCTCAAATGCCATAAACATTTTCAGTTTGAACTGCTGTCAACATGAGAGATGAATATCTTATTTTGCAGCAGGGGGGTGGGGTGTGCTAGGTTTGAGCACTATAAAGAAAATATACATAAATTATTTTCAGATTCTTCCTTGTGGAATGAACACACCAAATCATTGCATAATCAAGTATTGTTTTCCTAGGTAGAGCTGAACATCACTTTTCTTGTATATGTTCATGTTTCATTGGTAGATTTGAAAGTCCAGACAAATTAGCATAGCATTTGTACATGATAGGTATATTTTAGATTATTAAATAAATCATAGTACTCCTATACTTTTCTATATTTGGGGTTAGAGAAAATATGAAGTGTGCTACCAGTTCTTCATATTGGCAAGCAAATGGGTAGTGGATGCTCAATGTTAAAAGAGACAAAATTAAATGAGAAAATGTCAGCTTTAATGAAATATTCTGAAATTAAAATGTGATATTCCTTATATGCATTTCAGTTTTTGACTTAATAGGTAATTTGAATATTTAAGAAAGAATTATGAATTTTTAATTCATAATTATTTAATTTTTAATAAAATATATTTGAATTTTCTAACTGCAATACAATTTCATTTTAGTTTAAATCCTTTGGCTCATCATTGTCAAGAAATTAATTAAAAATCTTGACCACAGCCATATAATTTTGATGAAATAAAGAGGAGAAATATAAATTTTATGGAATACATGTGTGTTTATTAATTAAGCTGGTTTCATTTTATTACTTATATAAACATTGCCATCTCAACAAGAGAATGCCCAGGTATGCTCTCAAATATTAAATTTAATATCTTTGACATTTTGCCAACTTTTAGTCATCTAAGAACTATTGCCTTACACAATACTTTTCATTTGTCATTAAAAATTATATATTTAAGGCAGCACAATGATAGAACATATTTTATTAAAGTTTCTTAGTTTTTAAATAACTTTTAAATATTTAAACATGTGGTATGTGGGCCTCCATTTCTACTGTTGCTTTGGGTCCTGCATATCTAGGAGTAGGCTAACCAATAAGCAATTGAGACAGCATCTAGGAGGGGGCATGAACATCCTCAAGGAGCTATGACTATTCCAAGAGATGGATGACAATCTTTAACTTGTGAACTAGGGGTGGGAGGATGTGAGGTGGGATAAGTAGTGCCCTTTCTATTTTTTCCTATGCCTCCTTGCCCAGTAAACAGACTTACTTTCTTTTTAAAGAACTGGATGTAAAAAATTTAATTCGGGAAAATTATGTAGGTGGACCTGGAAGAACTGGAATAGGCTGTAAGTAAGTTATTGAAATTAGCCCTCAGCAATCATTCTGAAAAAGGGGACATTTGAGCTCGATCTGGAAAGATGAATCTGGAAAGATGAATAGAAGCCCTCTAGGTGGATGAATTGTGTGTGGGAAGAGGTGCACTAGGAAAAGTCAAAAAGGCAGAAAAAGCAGGTTGCTTCACAATATTTCAAAACTTTCATATGACTAAAACACTGGGTGGGAAGGAGGAAATGGAAAGAGAAGGGCTGAAATATGAGAACAGAAAGGGTGTTATACTTCTTCCCAAGAGCCTGGCTTTTATCCTTCAGAAGAGACTCATTAAAGGAGTTTTAAGCAAGCAAATGACATGATTGATTTTGCCTTTTAAAAATAAGACTTTAGAACCTTGGTTTTCAAATTTTAAAATGCATGATAATCACTTGGAGGGCTTGTTGAAACACAGATGGCTGGGCCCCACCTCCAGAGCTTCTGACTCAGTAGTTCTGGGGTGGAACCCAAGAGTTTGCATTTCTAACAACTCCTGAGTGATGTGATGCTGCTGATGTGGGAACCATACTTTAAGAAGCACAGCTCAAAAAAGCAGAGGTGGATGGTGAATGGTTTAGAAAGATGAATCTACAGAAAGTAGACAAGATATGGGGATTAGTGCAATAAAGTTGGGAAAAATAAAGAGTGTTTTATGTAAGCAGTGATGAAGGGTCTAAATAAGAGTTTTAAGAAACAGTACCTAACTGAATTTGCAAGGTCTGGATAAGGAAGACACAAGTGTTGAAGATGACTCTCTATCTGGCTTGTTTTTGAAGGTATGAAAGAGCCCAGGTCTGTAATCTAGAGAAAGAGAGAAAGAGAATGGATTTCCGTGTATAGTCATTGGTGTAAAAGTGCAATTTAATTGAATGTCATGCAACAACTGGATTACTGAACTTTGGGTGTGCTGAACCAAAGAAGATGGAAAGTTATTTACTTACAGAATATACTAGCTCCATTAGAAGTTTGAGGTCAATATAGTTAATACACGAATGTTATTTATCAATAACAGTCAATACACCATCACGATTCGATCATTTTGGGTGTGGTTAAGGATTGGTCTCCTCTTTGGAGAGTGCCTCAAGCCTTTTACTTAATTACTGTCTAAAAAAGTAGATCTGTCAGAATGGGTATTTTTACTTCATTATATTCTATCATGTGATTTTCTCTCTAGTATGTCCTTCTACTTTAAAATATTATTTTAGGTTTAGCAAAATTAATATTACTCTATTTAACAGGGGGCAGGATGCATGTTCACCCTT